>NC_057345.1:143762565-144062565 GCF_016509475.1 Prionailurus bengalensis | reverse complement strand
AAATCTATGATGGAGTCATGAAGAGTTCAGATTCCACTCCCTGTGGAAGACATGGGAGAAAGCAACCAGAGATGGTCTCCTCACCTGGTTTCTTGAGTAAATTTCTTGCCTGCTTTGTTCTTCATTGTCCCTGCACCTTAATCCTCCTCAACTTCCCCTTGTTAGACAACAAAAAAAATTTTTTTAAATAAAAGAATGAAACCTACACTTTGTGGGTGCCTTGAATATGTATTTAACAAATAGCTATTGGTTGGAAAAAAGAAAAAAGGGAAAGAGAGATGGAGGAAAGGAGAAAAGGAGGGAAGGAGCAAAAGAAAGAGAAAAGGAAAAAGGGAGGGGAGAAGAAAAAGTAATAAACTCAATATTCTTCACGTTTCATGTAAAAAACATTACCACTTTTACTTTCTAAAGGAAAAAAACAGGACTAGTAATATATTTTATCCTGACTTATTAATTTATGGCCATTTAAAATGTATAAAGATAAATATTAGATCATTTTTCTTAACACTTAACACAACACATTTATTAAGAAGGACAAAATTAAACAAGAACAGAACGGTTCTAGGAAGTTTCGATGTATAGTCTTAGAGCCCAAGGAAGCAGAAATGTCTAAGTATTCCATGAGAATATGGCTGTGAAGTAATTTTGCAGAGCCTTTTTCCTAAAGATTATGAGAATTTTTGTTCATAATTTATGCTCAGCTTTCTAGTCTAACCTAAAACAGGCACCATAAAGTGCTCACAAAAACTTGATCACCTCTACATCCTACACTCTTCTTTCTTTCAAAGGTTACCTTGCTTTAAGGAGCAAAGTAAAGTGCTTTCTCAAGTATTTATTAGAGGTAATCCAACTATGTTTCAAAGTTAGAGGAAAATATTATTTCCTGAGTTTCTGAAAAGCAAAGCCATGGGCAAGAAATGTAAGTTTCAGACTTTGGAAATACAAGTAGCAAAGGCAAACATTCTGATCAGTTCATTTTCTGAATTTGGCTTTAAAAGTTCAGGTTTGAGGTTTGTCAGCCCTCTTCATTCCTCTTATCACAAGTAGATAATATTTATTCTAAAGGAAGCCCAAGTCACTTAAAGTTTTATTGGTTAGGTTTAACATTGTGAAAAATATAGAAATAAACTTCAGGGAAAGCTGTGAATTACAAGACATATGTATAAATTCATTCACAACTCCTCATCAATTATTCTATGGCAGCAATGGAAACTTAAGAGGAGTTGAAATCAGGGATTATACAGGCCTTAAAAAAATGAACAATAAGAAAAACAAAAACAGCTCCAGTTGGGCATGGAAGGAACTTAGAAGTTGCCATTTCATCCTAACAATAAGTAAAAGCTGAACACACTGAAAAGTCAACAAGTCTTCTTAGATCCATCAGAAAAGTGATTGACAAGGCAAACCACTGCCCTGAAAATTGGAGAGACTAATGGAGAATCACAACCTACTGCAGCAGAAACCACCATGGGAGTCAGTGCCAGGAAACCCTGAACTATAATTGATGGATTGCTGGAGGTTCAGCGTGGATCGGTCAGAGTTAAAAACTCCAGGGGGGATCAGCAAGGGGGTTCCCACACGTTTGTGAGTTTTACCTCCAGGAGCTCTACCAGAGCCTCACAGTGAACACCAGAGAAAAATTCCCTCATGCTTCTAGCAAGGAGGAGGGAATGGGAACCAATTTGAAAAACACAGAATATTCTGTTTTTCTTAGCAAGGTCTGCCCTCAGGATAAACAGTTTTACCAGAAAAATTGAAAAACATTTCACAATTTTAACCTGCTGGGGATTTATCGGAGCCTAACCTACCTGGGAGAAGGGAAATATCCACTCCAGCAGGGCTCTAGCCTCCTGAGGGAACGATGATACCCAATTCTAGCCCCTTCCAGCCACCCTGTCTCAATTAAGGGTTTGGGGAGGGACTGAAAAGTACAGGTAAAGTTCACAGTCCACTGGCAAAGGCTCACCAGAAGACTGAGACCTAATCATAGGACTATAGAACACTTCCCCTCCCCCACAGCTCACCACTACATTATTAAAGATTTATGCAACACAGTTCATTTTACCAAGTACACGTCCACCTTTCAACAAAAAAATTATAAGGCATACCAAAAGGCAACACACAGTTTGATGAGACTGAACAAGCACCAGAATTAGAATCAGATATAGCAGGAATGTTGAAATTATCACACTAGTAATTTTTTTTAAACTATGATTAATATGCTAGGGATTTTAGTGGGGAAAGTAGATAACATAAAGAAGAGATGCATAATGTAAGTAGAAAGATAAGAATTCTAAAAAGGAATTGAAAATGCTAAATATCAAATACACTGTGACAGAAATGAAGAATGCCTTTGATGAGCTCAACAGTGGACTAAACATGCTGAGACAGAGTCTCCGAACTTGAGAATATGACAAGAGAAACTTCCCTAATCGAAAAGCAAAGAGAAAAGGGAATTAAAAAGCAAGGAACAGAATATCAAAGAGGTGTTAAGATAACAATAAAAAGTGTAACATACACATTAGGGACATACCAAAAAGAGAAAAAACAGAGAAAAAAACAGAAGGAGTATTTAAAGCAATAATGATTGATCATTTCCCTAAATTACTATCAGGCACGAAAACACATATCCAGGTATCTTAGAGAACATCAAGCAGAATAAATCCAAAAAAAAAATTGCACATAGGCATATCATATTCAAAGCTCTGAAAATCAAAGATTAATGAAAATATTCAAAGAAAAGAAAAGGAAAAATATCTTACCTATAGAGGAGCAAGATAAAAATTACATGCAACTTCTCTTCAGAAATCAAATAAGCAAGAAGGTAAAGTGAAATATTTAAAGTATGGAGAGAACAAAACCTTCAACCTAGAATTCTGTACCCCAGGAAATTAACCTTCAAAAGTGAAAATGAGGAGTGCCTGGGTGGCTCATTTGGTTGAGTGACCGACTTTGGCTCAAGTCATGATCTCCCAGTCCGTGGGTTTGAGCCCCATGTCCCGCTCTGTGTCCAACAGCTCAGAGATTGGAGGCTGCTTCAGATTCTGTGTCTGTCTGTCTCTACCCCTCTCTCGCTCACAGTCTGTCTCCCTCTCTCTTTCTCAAAAATAAACATCAAAAAAAAGTGAAAAAGACATAAAGATTTTCTGAGACAAACAAGAATTGAGAGAATTTGTTGCCAGTAGACTACCTTACAAGAAATGTTAAAAGAAGTTCTTCAGAGAGAAGGAAAATGCCAGAAAATTTGGAACTACATAAAGAAAGGAAAAATATGAGAAAATGAATAAGCAAAAGTAAAATAAAACTTATATTTGTCTTAGTCTTAAAGGATCTAACAGATAACAGTGTGACCAAAATAATAATAGCAAAAGATGTATTAGATTATATATAGATAGATACACATATATGTATTAGATTATATATACATAATATAGATACATATATATTATGTATGTATAATCTATGATCACGTATAAGTGAAATGAATGACAACAATGATATAAGAGATGGGAGGGAAGAATTTGACAGATTTTTTCATTATAAGGTACTGGCAACTACCATGAAACATTATAGTGTTATTTGAAAGTGGACTTGGATTAGTTGTAAATGCATATCGCAAACCCTAGGACAACACCTAAAATAAAGTAAAAAGAGAAGTACAACTGATGTGCTAAGAAAGAAGAGAAAGTGGAATCATATAAAACGATCAATAAAAATCACAAAAAACAGAAAAAGAGTGGAAGACAAAACTAAGAACAAAGAACAAGGACCAGATACAGAAAACAGTAACATGTGGTAGATACTAATCCAGCTATAACAACAATCATTTTAAATATCAGTGGCCTAAATACACCAATTGAAAGAAATTATTGCAGTGGATCAAAACACAAGACCCAGCTATATGCTATCTACAAGAAACCCACTTTAAATATAAAGGCAGATATAGATTAAAAGTAAAGGGATAGAAAAATATATACTATGGTAATGCTAATCAAAAGAAAGCAGGAAGGGGTGCCTGGGTAGCTCAGTCAGTGAAGCATCTGACTCAGCTCAAGTCATGATCTCAAGGCTCATGAGTTCAAGCCCCACATCAGGCTCTGTGCTGACAGCTCAGAGCCTGGAGCCTGCTTCAGATTTTGTGTCTCTATCTCTCTCTGCCCCTCCCCAGCTCATGCTCTCTCTCTCTCTCTCTCTCTCTCTCTCTCTCTCAAAAATAAGTAAACATTAAAAATTTTTTTTTATTTAAAAAAAAGGGGGAATAGCTATATTAATGTCAGAGCTGACTTCAGAGCAAGAAAAATTATCTGGAAAATACACTATTGTTATGTAATAATAAAGAAGTCACTTTTCCAAGAAGACATAGCAATCTTTAATTTGTATGTGCCTAACAACAGAGCATCCAAATACGTGAAACAAAAGCTGATAGAACTGCAAGGAGAAATAGATGGATCCTATTATAGTTAGACACTTTAACACCCACCTATCAGAAATGGACAAAACGTAGAGGCAGAAAATCAGTAAAGACATACTTGAATTCAAAAGCATCATCGATCACTGGATATAATGGACATCTATACACTACTTCATCCAACAGCCCAATATACCTTCTTCTCAAGTTCACATGGAACATTCACTAACATGTATCACATTCTGAGCCATAAAACACAGCTTTATTAATTTAAAATAACAATATTTATACAAAGTCTGCTCTCAAACCACAATAGAATTAAACTAGAAATTAATAACAGAAAGATAACAAGGAAATCATAGAAAATATGGAGAATAAACACTACACCTCTAAATGACACCTGAGTCAAAGAAGAAATCTCAAGGGAATTTTAAAAATATGTTTAACCAAATGAAAATAAAAATACAACTTGTGAAAATTTGTGGAATTCAGCAAAAGCAGTGGATCATAAGCCTAAAAAATTACAAAACTAGAAGATAACTAAGGATAAAATCTAGATGATCTTGGGTGTGGCAATATTTTAGAGTCAAGAAAAAAGGCATGATCCAAGAAAGAAACAGTTAATAAGCTGGACTTCATTAAAATGAAAAACTTCCGCCCTATAAAAGGCACCATCAAGAGAATGGGAAGACAAGCCACAAACTGGATGAAAATATTTGTAAAAGCTACATCCAATAAAGAGCTATTATCCAAAATATACACAGAACTCTTAAAACTCAGCAATAAGAAAACAAGCAACTCAATTGAAAAATGGGTCAAAGACCTGAACAGACCTCTCATCAAAGAAGATACAGATAACAAGGAAGGAAATGAAAAGATGTTAAAAATCATATATCATCAAGGGAAAGCAAATTAA
This sequence comes from Prionailurus bengalensis, assembly GCF_016509475.1. Taxonomy (NCBI): domain Eukaryota; kingdom Metazoa; phylum Chordata; class Mammalia; order Carnivora; family Felidae; genus Prionailurus; species Prionailurus bengalensis. The sequence goes on along the minus strand of NC_057345.1, from coordinate 144,057,241 downwards.
AACAACAGTAAGATATCACAACAATAAGATACCTATTAGAATGGCGCAAATATAAAACAATGACAACACCAAATGCTGGTTAGGATGTAAAGCAACATTGTTGATGGGAGTGCAAAATGGTCCATCCACTTTGGAGGACAGTCTGACAGTTTCTTACTAAACTACACATACTCTTAACATATGATCTAGCAACTACACTCCTTGATAATTACTCAAAGGAGTTGAAAACTTATATCCACAAAAATTCGCACACGGATGTTTCATAATTGCCAAAACTTGGAAGCAAGCAAGGTGTCCTCTGTTAGGTGAATGGATAAATAAACTGTGGTACACTTAGACAATGGAATATTATTCAGTGCTAAAAAGAAATGAGCTATCAAACCATGAAGAGACATGGAGGAAACTTAAATACATTATTAAGTGAAATAAACCAATCAGAAAAGGCAACATACTATATGATTCCAACTGGATGACACTCTGGAAAAAGCAAACTTTAAAGACAGTAGTGACAAGGAGCTATGGATAAATTTATAGGCCACAGAAAATTTTTAGGGTAGTAAAACCATCCTGTGAAATACCACAATGGTGCACTTGAACACTGTCCAAGTTACTAGGAGAATAAAATAAATGAAACCCAGATCCTACCTAGTGGGGTGGGCATATAATTACATAATTATACTATACTGTGAGAAGTGTTATAACAAAGATATGTACAAGTATTTGTAACAGAACATAAGGAGATATATAGTAGAGTTTCAACATTTAACTAATCTGCTGAACTATGGAAACTACCATCTGTAATGATGAGGTATTATTACATCAAATGAATACGTTAATTTTTATAAAATTTATACCTTAATAGTAATATGAAAAGGAAAAAAAAGCCTAAAGATAAATTAGTGCTATAGAATTCTTCACCTAGCCACTGTTCCACTGCTAGAGATTAGAAAGTTATCTTGAAAACAAATGTTTTTAATATCCAGACATCTGCATTTAGGCTGTCCTGGTATTTTTCCTTTATTCTAACTCAATAGTGCTCAATCTCTAGGAACTATAGGAATTAGTATGTTAGGGTTATAGACACACCAAATTTTATATATATACTATATTTTGTAGGCTAGCTACAAAATTTTTAAAAATTATTTTGACCACATAAATTTGCCGGCCTCACATGATGTTCTCTTAGCACTCTATTTCGTTTTAGGTATTCTCCCAGAGGATGTGTCAGTAGAGCAGAATCCAACAAGATAAAGCAAATTGTTTTAATTTAAATTTAAAATAAGCTCATTCCGTAGCGAACCCAGAAATGGACTCACAAACGTATGGCCAAATAATCTTTGACAAAGCAGGAAAGAATATCCAATGGAATAAAGACAGTCTCTTCAGCAAGTGGTGCTGGGAAAACTGGACAGCAATATGCAGAAAAATGAACCTGGACCACTTTCTTATACCACACACAATAATAAACTCAAAATGGATGAAAGACCTAAATGTATGACAGGAAGCCATCAAAATCCTCAAGGAGAAAGCAGGCAAAAACCTCTTTGATCTTGCCCACAGCAACTTCTTACTCAACACGTCTCTGGAGGCAAGGGAAACAAAAGCAAAAATGAACTACTGGGACCTCATCAAAATAAAAAGCTTCTTCACAGTGAAGGAAACAATCAGCAAAACTAAAAGGCAACCGACAGAATGGGAGAAGATATTTGCAAATGACCTATCAGATAAAGGGTTAGTATCCAAAATCTATAAAGAACTTACCAAACTCAACACCCAAAAAATAAATAATCCAGTGAAGAAATGAGCAAAAGACATGAAGAGACACTTCTCCAAAGAAGACATCCAGATGGCCAACTGACACATGAAAAAATCTCAACATCACTCATCATCAGGGAAATACAAATCAAAACCACAATGAGATACCAACTCACACTTGTCAGAAGGGCTAACATTAACAACTCAGGCAACAACAGATGTAGGCGAGGATGCAGAGAGAGAGGATCTCTATTTCACTGCTAGGGGGAATGCAAACTGGTGCACCCACTCTGGAAAACAGTATGGAGGTTCCTCAAAAAATGAAAAATAGAACTACCCTATGACCCAGCAATTGCACTACTAGGTATTTATCCAAGAGATACAGGTGTGCTGTTTCGAAGGGGCACATGCACCCCAATGTTTAGAGCAGCACTATCGACAATAGCCAAAGTATGGAAAGAGCCCAATGTCCATTGATGGATGAATGGATAAAGAAGATGTGGTATATATACACAATGAAGTATTACTCGGCAATCAAAAAGAATGAAATCTTGCCATTTGAAACTACATGGATGGAACTGGAAGGTATCATGCTAAGTGAAATTAGTCAATCAGAGAAAGACAAAAATCATATGCCTTCACTCATATGAGGACAAAACAGATGAACATAAGGGAAGGGAAGCAAAAATAATATAAAAACAGGGAGGGGAACAAAACAGAAGAGACTCATAAATATGGAGAACAGAGGGTTACTGGAGGGGTTGTGGGAGGGGGAATGGGCTAAATGGGTAAGGGCCATTAAGGAATCGACCCCTGAAATCATTGCTGCACTATATGCTAACTAACTTGGATGTAAATTTTAAAAATTAAATTAAATTTTAAAAAATAATAAAAATAAAATAAAATCATAAAATCATAAAATCATAAAAAATAAGCTCATTCTGGTTACAATCAAAAAGATAAGAAATAACAAGTATGGTTGAAGATGTGTAGAAAAGGAAACCCTCATACACTGTTGATAGGAATGTAAGTTGATGCAGTCACTGTGGAAAACAGTGTTGAGGTTCCTCAATTAATTAAAAATAGAGCTACCATATGATACAGTAATCCCACTACTGAGTATTTACCAAAAGAAAGCAAAAACTCTAATTCAAAAAGATATATGTACCCTGGTGTTTATAGCAGCACTATTTACAATAGCCAAGATATACTCTGGTTTCTCTTCAGATAGCATAATCTTTCGCCTTTTACGATAGCCAAGACATGGAAGAAACTCAAGTGCTCATCAAAGATGATGGATAAAATAGATGTGGTACAGATATACAATGGAATATTACTCAGCCATAAAAAGAATGAGATTTGCCATTTGTGACAACAGAGATGATCTAGAGGGTATTATGATAAGTGAAATAAATCAGAGAAAGGCAAATGCCATATGATTTCACTTATATATGTAATCTAAAAAACAATTCAAACAAACAAACAAATAAACCAGAAAACAAGACTCTTAGATACAGAGAACAAACTGGCAGATGCCAGAGTGGAGATGAGAAGGCTTGAAATAGATAAAGGGCATTAAAAGGCACAAACTTTCAGTTATAAAATAAATAAGGGGCACCTGGGTGGCTCAGTGGGTTAAATGTCTGACTCAATTTCAGCTCAGGTCATGATTTCATGGTTCATGAGTTCAAGCCCTGCATCAAGCTGTGTGCTGACAGCATGGAGCCTGCTTGGGATTCTCGGTCTCCCTCTCTTTCTCCCCCTTCCCTGCTCATTCTCTCTCTCTCTCTCTCTCTCTCTCTCTCTTTCTCTCTCTCTCTCTCTCTGTCTCTCTCTCTCAAAACTACATAAACTCTCCCCCTCAAAACTATATAAATAAACATTTAAAAAATAAAATAAGTCATGGAGATGAAAAAGTCGAGAATAAGGAATATAATCAATAACATTGTAAAAGGTCGTATGGTGACAGATGGTGACTATGCTTATCGTGGTGAGCACTGAATTAAATGTAGAATTGTTAGATCAATATGTTGTATGCCTGAAACTAATGTAACATTGTATGTTAATTATAATTCCATAAAATAAGCTCATTCTTAGATCTTTTAAAAGAGGTGATTTCAGGCTGAGACTGGGATTCAAGTATGCTATCCCATATAATTTGACTGGAAAGTGTATATAATGTGACATGTTACTCCCAGGAATTCTCATCACTGAGTGTGCCATTGATTAAAATATTTACACATAAAATTGAAACTAGTAAATAAGTAGTTTAAAGGATTTTTGCATGAATACAAATATTAACTTACTGTTGACAGAAATGGAAAAGTAGAAAATTACATACAAGTTACCATTTCCCAAACACTATAATCTTGAATACAAAACTGCTGAATTTCACCTATGTTGTGGCATTCCTTTCCCCTAAATCTCTGTACAGCCAGACTTAGTCATAACCACGCCTTCTTTTAAATGGCATTTGGCTGACACTACTCACTTTGCATATTATGAAATTCCTCACAGACATGGTTGGTTTCATGGATATTTAGATGACAACATGTTGAAGGTAGGATATCAGTATATAGCCATGTTTCTGCTTGTCCTTAAGGACAGAGAAGGAAAGAATGAACACAAAGATGGTTTATTTACTTCCAAGTCATACAAAACATATTAGAATTTTCCAAAATGTGTTTTTAGAATACCAGGCTCAAGAGATATTCCATGAAGAGTTCCATAGACAAATGACTTTGGCAAATGACATACAGCATATTCCCTTCCTAGAAATTTACAAGGTGCATTAAAATATTAGAAAACTCTTAGAAGTCTAATAGTAGGGTAATATGGTTCATTCTGTTTAGCCAGCATTCCCAGACTTACTTGATTATGGAACTGAAGCATGGCAGAATATGTTACCCCAAAATATGTCATTTGTATATAAGGATTATTTTGATCTAAAAGCACCCAAAGAACAGTAGAAAATGCTGCACCAGAGAAAACTATAGGGGCTATTGTTGAAAGTGTTTCTCCCATTTTAAGCAGAAATTCTTACTTTATAAAGTGGATAAATGATGGGGTTATTATTCAATTGTCATCAATATTCACCATAGCATTATCTTATTAAACTTCCCTTATACATTAAAAATGAACTAACTTTTAATTTGTTTTTATTACTTAACTTATATGCAAGTCTTTCATTCAGAAAAATAGTAATTGAAGTGGTGTTCTTAAAACCACTGAATGTCAAAATAGTTCTTCCCACCCAAACATGATATGATTATAAAAAGTAAAGACCCAGAATTCAGTAATACAGTAACTAATGAGGTCTTCTATTAAACATATTTATTAAAATAACTTGCACAAAGTAGGGACTTAATAAATTCTACTTGAATTGAATTGAATTGAATTGAACTGAACTGAATTGAAACACAGTATGCTTAATGGGGGGAAGCTTCAAAAAAATGAGCTACAGTCTTCTGCCAACAATGTGTTTCTACCAATCAATCAGTTCATAAGTAGAGGAATTCTGCCAGTTAGAATGCAAAACTTGTTTTGGTTGATGTGTTGTTGTTGTTGTTGTTGTTGTTGTTGTTGTTGTTTTTCCAGGTATAAACAGTGGAGGAAGAGGATTCCTCTTTAGCAGGAAAGGAGAACAGTCTCATCTGGTAGCTGTACAGATAGGAGCCTTTTTATTCTATATTATTTCAAATGAGTGTCTTCTCTCTTCTCCAAAGAGGTGTACCCCAGCCTTGAAATGCTCTTCTTTCTTTCCTCTGAGGTCCAGTTCCAGATGCACTGTCTCCATGTTGGCCAGCCAGCATTTTCATTCTATTTTGCTTGTGAATTTGTAATATCCCCTGAGGCAGCTCCCAGCTGTTTAGTCTTCAGACACCATTCCTGTTTTTGTTTAAGTTCTGGTTCCAAAGCTGCATAGGTTTTAAGTGGTCTGCCCCAATTCTAATTCCCCATAAGCCTTGTTATTTTTAGAACCCAAATTTTCAGAATAGGAGGCTTTTTGAGGAACATAAATTTCATGTTCTATTAAAAACTCCTGCAGTTATAAATAAATTACTCTCTTAAAAGAATGAATGAGTAGTATGTTTTGATGATACAGGCCGTTAGGTTATTTCTCAACCCCAAAGGGTGTTGGGGGAGGGGAGGAGTTGGGATTTAATCAATTAGCTCTGTTATGGTTTGGATAACTTCAATATCCTCCCAAACCTTCCATTTGCTCTCATCTAGCCTTTTTTCTGTTTCTAGAAAACATCATGTCAAACTCAAGGCTTTTGTAGATATTATTTCAATTCATTCAAGTCTCCACTCAAATGTCACCCTCTCAGAGAAATCTTTCCTGACCACCTTACCTAAGGCTGTACATCCCTGAACTTCTGTTCTAGCCCATTTCTCTTTTTCATTGTCTTTGTAACAACTTAATATTTCCCAACTTTTGTGGTTTGTGAGACCATGAAAGCTTGGACCATATCTGCCTTTTTGACTAGAGATAAAGCCAAAGACAAAGGCGCTCACAGCTGGAGGGATATACACAGTGAAAAGACACCCCTATCTCTACTCCACCATCCACCTACCAATGCTTCTAGTCCTACCTATACTGCTTTCCCTAATCACTTCTCATCACAGCCCTAGCAATTATTGAAAATTTAGAAGGAGCTGGCACAAAAACAGACACATAGACCAATGGAATAGAATAGAAACCCCAGAACTAGACCCACAAACGTATGGCCAACTCATCTTTGACAAAGCAGGAAAGAACATCCAATGGAAAAAAAACAGCCTCTTTAACAAATGGTGCTGGGAGAACTGGACAGCAACATGCAGAAGGTTGAAACTAGACCACTTTCTCACACCATTCACAAAAATAAACTCAAAATGGATAAAGGACCTAAATGTGAGACAGGAAACCATCAAAACCTTAGAGGAGAAAGCAGGAAAAGACCTCTCTGACCTCAGCCGTAGCAATCTCTTACTCAATACATCCCCAAAGGCAAGGGAATTAAAAGCAAAAGTGAATTACTGGGACCTTATGAAGATAAAAACTTCTGCACAGCAAAGGAAACAATCAACAAAACTAAAAGGCAACCAACGGAATGGGAAAAGATATTCGCAAATGACATATCGGACAAAGGGCTAGTATCCTAAATCTATAAAGAGCTCACCAAACTCCACACCCGAAAAACAAATAACCCAGTGAAGAAATGGGCAGAAAACATGAATAGACACTTCTCTAAAGAAGACACCCGGATGGCCAACAGGCACATGAAAAGATGTTCAGCGTCGCTCCTTATCAGGGAAATACAAATCAAAACCACACTCAGGTATCACCTCACGCCAGTCAGAGTGGCCAAAATGAACAAATCAGGAGACTATAGATGCTGGAGAGGATGTGGAGAAACGGGAACCCTCTTGCACTGTTGGTGGGAATGCAAACTGGTGCAGCCGCTCTGGAAAGCAGTGTGGAGGTTCCTCAGAAAATTAAAAATAGACCTACCCTATGACCCAGCAATAGCACTGCTAGGAATTTATCCAAGGGATACAGGAGTACTGATGCATAGGGCCACTTGTACCCCAGTGTCCATAGCAGCACTCTCAACAATAGCCAAATTATGGAAAGAGCCTAAATGTCCATCAACTGATGAATGGATAAAGAAATTGTGGTTTATATACACAATGGAATATTACGTGGCAATGAGAAAAAATGAAATATGGCCTTTTGTAGCAACGTGGATGGAACTGGAGAGTGTGATGCTAAGTGAAATAAGCCATACAGAGAAAGACAGATACCATATGGTTTCACTCTTATGTGGATCCTGAGAAACTTAACAGGAACCCATGGGGGAGGGGAAGGAAAAAAAAAAAAGAGGTTAGAATGGGAGAGAGCCAAAGCATAAGAGACTGTTAAAAACTGAGAACAAACTGAGGGTTGATGGGGGGTGGGAGGGAGGAAAGGGTGGGTGATGGGTATTGAGGAGGGCACCTTTTGGGATGAGCACTGGGTGTTGTATGGAAACCAATTTGTCAATAAATTTCATAAAAAAAAAAAAAAAGAAAATTTAGAAGGAGCAATGAGTCTCCTAGCTTGGTCTCAGGTCATACCCTATCCTTGCCAATTCATTGATAAATCCTCAGTTTCTAGAAGACACTGGCTTCTGGGAGGCACTGCAAAAATATTTCTTGATTGTATGGCATAATTAAAAGAAAAAATACTAATTGACAAATAAAGAGATTTTTCTCTGGCCATTTAAAATGATCTTTAATTAGCTGAATTTTGTCAATTTGTTTTTTCACCCCTGTGCTTCTCTGCTATCTGATTGTCTCTCAATGCATTTAGATGGATAGACTTACCATACTTTCAGGTTATTTTTGTTTTCTGTGTCTTCTTATGGATCACTCTTTAGCTCTTTTCCCTGTTAGCTTTAATGTTTTTTAAAGAGCTGTATCATCTAAAGACAATGTTATAAAAACAAGCAGAGTTGAGTGAATGGATGCCTTAGTGACTCAAACAATCTGAGTACGGTATGTTCTAGTAGAAAACCTTGCTTCAGAATAGATAATACACAACAGATTGGAGGGTCTTAATGTCCATATTCAAAAAAAGTGTCAAGTCCATAAAGCCTTATGCTTTTTATCACCATAAAATAAGTGAAAGTAAACAGTCTCTAGGATTATTCTTTTAAATATAGATAAAATGTATTATTTTTTCCCCTTCTCCTAATCCAAGCTCCAATTTCAAAGAATGATTTCCCAAGGAAGAGAATTATCTCTATTCTTGATGTGTAAAATCAAAACTATGCTGTAGTGGGAATTTACATTTAGATAGATTTTCCATAATAATAAATTCACTAATTAAGACATAAAAATTTAAGCCAAACAAATAGGCATTTTGGTCTATAAGGAACCATATGATATGAATATATATTTTGATTTTTGATTAATTATTATTTAGGTTAGTGCCATACAGCTACAAGTGCAGTGATAAATATGGGCACTAGTTATAGTTGGTATCTTTCTTCATTCACCTGACATCACTGAATAATTTGAGTCATGATTATAATGTTCAAATTTAACACCAATGAATTTTTCTGTGTAATTCATATACAAAAGCTCAGGCACATGGCACTTTGTTCTAACATAACAGGATCTTTAGGCCTCACCAGCTCCCACAGCTGTGTTACTGTCACATTCTAATGGGGCTACAAAGCCATTACTCTGTACACTGCCTTGCAACTAGAAAGAGCCCCTGTTTCTCTGAATAGTAATTTCAAATGTAAACAATACCTGTAAAACAAACTATTGGAAAACTCCGAGCCTAATACAGCTGCAAATAAAAAAGGACCAGAAAATTGAATGTTCCCACTGCAATAACAAATGAATTCACTGTAGATGAAGCAGTTTCTATTAACTGGTGCCATGGGGGCTAGGTGGCTTAACTGTCAAGAAATTTCCCATGAGGTTGCTACTCACAAATCAGTCCAACACTAATGAATCTCATCCTATTTACCTCACTTCTAAAACCATTATATAAATTGGTTCAATTGCATGGAGGATAAACACAGTTAGCAGGCTAGAGGATAAAAAAGGACAGGGAGAGAGAGCTTAGCATTAACACACACTGGAAATCCCACATGAAGAAATTTTCACCAGATCCACTACCTAAATATAAGCTAATAAATAGTAGTAGTAGTAGTAGCAGTAGTAGTTAGTATTATTATTTGATGATGATGATAAGTAACATTTATTAAGCTGCTAAGATGTATCAGGATTTGTTCTACCAAGTGCTAAGCCCTAACCCTACTTCTATAAACTCCCCTTGAGAGATAAAGGTAGGACTTAGGGAAGTTAAGTAACTAGTCAGGGATCATATAACCAGTAAAAAGCAAACCCTAAATTCCTTGCTACAACTCCAGAGTCTGTCCTCCTGTCATACTACTGCATAGAACAGATAAACATAAAAATATAATAGGTATGAAAAGTTTTAGTTTCCTTCTGGTGATGTCAGGACATGTGATTTCCTCTCTTCAATGAATTAAATATGAACAAGTACAATAAAGAGATCTCAGACTAATATCACCTTCCATTGTATGTTATTCCTGCTTTCAGAAACATGAGATTAAGATGATTTCCAAAGTCCTTTCCAGTTCTCCAGTTCTTTCTGACTTTCTTCCTGAGTATGTTTTGCTATGACCAAGTCCAATTTCTTCAACAAGATACAGATCATCAGGTACAGAGAGCCATTGTCCTGCTCCATGCAGGCTTCGTCATCTGTTGAAACAATGGACTGCTGTTGTGAAAATTGGGTCTCCCTAACTAGTATTTTCTAAAATTCCATGAATATTTTAATCTTCCTGTGCTTTCTAAAGTGGAGCCTTATCTCCTTATGTATTTCCAAAGTCCACAGGTCTAATCGTAAGGAAAGTGAAATCCGACCATTGATAGATCCCATGAAAGGACATCTAGGAAGGCCTAGAGAAAGACTACAAAAGACCATAGGGCCCAAGAGAGTAAACCAAGAGACAGAGAGGTGGTCAAGGTCATAGGCCTGTGACTACTGATTCATGGATGTAACAAATTCAAAAAGAGTTGTTTACAGAATACTTTCAAAGCCTCTGTGGCTCTGTAAATCAAATTTATCTTTAATAACTACTTTAAATCCAATAAACATTCAATTATTACAGTTGTTACCTCCTAACTGAAAATCAATTGCTTAGCTTAGTGAGGCTTTATCCTTTTGTTCTGATCTACCTGGAAACATGCAGGGTCAGCAAAGTCATGGTCAAGGAGGTAAGCCCTGACAATCTCTTCTTTTTGTCTCCTTTGTAGACAAAAAAGGCTAAAAAGAAATAGCTAATGCTGGGAAACAAGCCATTTTTTTAATTGAAGTATAACATATTGGAAAGTGTATACATCTAATATAGACAGCTCAATGAATCTTTACATATTTATAACCCCCTTTTAACCACTACTCATATAATCGCACTAGAGTCTGGGAATCTCTAGCATCACAGATGGTTCACTTGTACCCTCTCCAGGGTACTACCTCCACTATTCACTTTCATGGATCCATTTTACCTGTCTGAACTTTTTAAAAATTGGAACCATGAAGACACAGTACGTATTCTTTTCTATCTGGCTTACTTTGCTCAGCATTGTTTTTAAAATGCATCCATGTTTTGCTTGGATCAATAATTCATTCTTTTTTATTGTTATGCAAGTAATCTATTCTATAGAAGGATATTTAAGTTGTTTCTGGTTTGGGGCTTTTCTGACTAATGGCCATATGAACATCCTCATACAAGTAATTTCTGTTGGGTAATGCCCAGGACTAAAATTGCTAGACCATAGCATAGGTATACATTTGCCTTTAGTAGACACTGCCAAACAGTTTCCCAAGGTAATTGTATCAATTTGACCCCTACAGCAGCGTATGAGAGTTCCAACTATTTCACATACTTGACTGGTATATTGATTTTAAAACTAGCTGACAGCAAAGACTTTTTCAAACTTGCCCATGACCTCCAAATTTCTAGTCATTCCACAAATCCAATTACTATCTTAATTTCCCAGAATTAAAGCAACCAGAAATGTTTGCTCAGACAGTTAATATGAACATCATAAGGGGTGCCTGGGTGACTCACTCGGTTAAGCATCTGATTTCGGCTCGGGTCATGACCTCACGGTTCAGGGGTTCAAGCCCTGTGTCAGGCTCTGTGCTGACAGCTCAGAGCCTGAAGCCTGCTTCAGATTCTGTGTCTCCCTCTCTCTGCCCCTCCCCTGTTTATGCTCTGTCTCTCAACAATAAATGTTTAAAAAAAAGAAAACATGAACACCATGAATTAAAAAGAACTCTATGGATCAAATACAAAGATTTTCTGATAACAGCAAATATCCAATGGAGAAAACATTTTCCAACATTTCTGTTGGATATGTATGCAAGAGTTTTAATCTTGCTTCATGAACAAAAGTCTGTATTTTGAGCAGGGTGGCTAACAACAGCTTTAACAGGAATTAAGCAATTAGATGATTCAATTTTTATCCTGTACAAACAAATTTGCCTTTAGCCAACACAATGGGGAATGAAAGGTCCTCTTCCACAAAGTGCAATCCCTACTTTATCCCATCCGTCTTCATTAGCTGGCACAAGAGCTAATATAAGAGAGTTCCACTTTCAGCAATTTATTCTTGAACCAATTTGATTATGAAGTTTATGCGCAAAAGGCCCATTTGTCAAAAATACAGAATGTACATGGTGGGGAGATAGGTTTTGAGGAAGTGAAAGATAAATAAAACAGTCACAGAAATTAACACAGAAATGTCCGTGCCTTTGCACATTAGAGTAAACAGACAATGTGTTTCTCTAAAATTCTTACAAAATAGTTTTCTTTCTTTTGGCATATGTCATATGCAAAGCAATTATGTATATCAATCCTACTCAGTTTCAACTACTTTTTATTCTTTGTTAAAAGTTTGTTCATGACCCTACTTCCTCAAAGTCTGACTCAGGCTTACATGCAGACATTCTTCCCTATGCAGCACTTTTTGTCATAAAGAAGATGTCCAAGACCATTCTCCTAAATGATCAAGCAAGACAGTACCTCAGATGTTTGATGTCTCTTCTTCCTCCACTGCCGTTTTTGAAGGAACTGTTTGCTTCTGTAAGTAAACACAACCTAAGAGTTTACTCTTCCATCTTTTCTCCTACATAAGCCCACATCCATGAACTTCGTAAAAACACCTACTATAAAAACACAGTCACAGAAATTCCTTTTCTTTAGTCCAAAGCACTTTTATCTTCTAAAAGAGGATGTACCAAAATGCCATGATGGGCTTATCTTGGCTCCTCATGCTATAATCCCTAATTTTTCATTTTTTAATTCCAGGATATTCTTAGGGAACTCTCTGCTCTAATTTGTCTTCACTTACTTCTCCTTAGTTACCTTTCCTCTAGTTACTACATCTCTAGTATCTTCTCCACACTTTCTGCTTTCTACCAACTCCTTATGCTCATTTAAATATGCTAATAAACCCCATTTTTCAAAACAAAACAAATGATCTACTCTCATCCTTTTCTTCATTCCCTATTCTATCTCATCCTTCCATAATCAAATTTCTTGAAAGGATTGCAGGATTCTATTTGCTCACATCCTAATCAACCCTCAATCTGCTCAGATCTTCCTTCTGTCTCCACCAATCTCTAGAAATTTCCACTTTATTGTATACCATTAACATTCTTGTTGTTAAATCTAATTCACAATTTTGGGGCATTCCATTACTTTACTGTGGAACCTTCTTGAAGTACTTGGTCTGCCTAGATTCATGTCACCACTGTCTCCTGCTTTTCCTTCTGGTTACACATACCCTTCTCCTCTACAGCTTCCTGTTCCTCTATGTGCCCCTTAGAAGTTGGTGTTCCCAGGGTTCCCTGAACCTTCTTCTATACTCATGCCACTCCCCAGACAGTGTCATCCACTCATGTGGATTAAATTTGTAACCAGGAGAGCCTGGGTGGCTCAGTCAGGTAAACATCTGACTTCGGCTCAGGTCATGATCTGTCATGATCTCATGGCTTGTAGGTTAGGGCCCTGCGTTGGGCTCTGTGCTGACAGCTCAGAGCCTGAAGCCTGCTTGGGATTCTGTGCCTCCCTCCGTCTCTCTCTGTCTCTTCCTTGCTCACATTCGATCTCTCTCTGTCTCTTAAAAATAAATAAACATTTAAAAAAATTTAATTAGTAAACAGAGTACACCAGTTTCCATAGATTAGTGGGGTCAAATGCAACATGAACTGTGGAATAATAGGAATATGAGGAAATAGAATCCTGCCATTGTTTTAAGAAATAGTTTTATGTAGGTAACTTTCAAATCCCTCTACTGAATTCTAGACCCATAAATGCAAATTCTACACCTCCATGCAAATTTATCTTTTCCACCCTCTTCAACATCTGCTTCTAAATTTCAGTGAATGGCACCATTATCCACTGGGTAAGGAAACCATATTTGGATAACATCATTGTCTCCTCCTCCTCCCTCATCATTCCCAGTTACTCAAACTGTCTGATTCTAAAATAACAAGTAATTCTTTATTGAGTGCTTCCTATATACCAAGCACTGTGCAAGGAGATTTTACATGCATTATCTAATTTAATCCTTTAAAGTAAGAATTACTATTACCCCATTTTTAAGGATGAGGAAACTAAAGCTTAGAGATGTTAGGTAAGTTGCCAAGGTGTTCAGCTAGAAAATATGAAGTTAGAATCCAGAGAGCCAGAGCCAGACTTGTTCAGAGCTAGTCTATTGTACAGCTTCCTAAACATTTTTCAAGTCTGCACAGCCATCTCCCTATGTTAAGCCATCATCACCAGTCATTCATTCATATTCTCTCTCTCTATTTTATTTTATCTCTCTCTCCACTTTGCCTGGATTCCTAAAACAGACTTTTAGTGTATCTCCTTAAATTCATTCTACCTCTATCTTCCACGCCAAAGGAAAACTCTCAACACATAAATCTGATCAAGTTGTTCCCTGTTTTAAAATATTTCAATGGCTTCTTGTTGTCTTTCAGGGAAAAGTTCAAACTCCTTACCACAATTTACAAAAGCTTCTGTAATTAGACCTCTTCAGTGTGTCTCTTGTCTTTCTCCTTACCCTACACACCAGCACTAACAAACTTGTTTCATGTGCCAGGTGCATTCTAACTATAAGACCACCACTTACTGTTTTCTCTGTATAAAATAATATGCCACACCCCATCCATTGCCTGTGGCTAGATCCCACAGGTTCTTCAGATTGTCACTTCCTCCATCCCCAACAGACAGGTCAGACTCTCCAGCTGTGTGTCCTCACTGCCCTATGTACTTCCTCTATCACTCTTTATTTTAATTGTTTATTATACTGCTTTCTCTATTTCATTTTAAACTCTTGAGGACAATAGTTTTCCATTTTCTATCACATTTCAGTACCCAGCACAGTACCCAACACAGGGTATCTAACCAATAAATATGTATTATATGGATTAAAATTCACTAATTAATGTTTAAGACAATTACAATTGTTCCTACATTTTCCCTCCAGAAGCAAGTTATCTTCCCCCAGAGCAATTTGTTTGCCTCCATTTGCAACCCCTAATACTTAATTTTCCAAATATTCTTGTCCCATGCAAGACACTGCAAGAGGTACAAGATGAATGAATTAGAGCTGCTACTGACAGTGAGCCGTGGTCAGACAGGCAATGAGACAAAGTCCCAATTAGCTGAAGAAAAGGAGAATATATGATTAATTCCCCCAGCATTATGGGAAGATGTAATTTGAAATAAAGCTTTGAAATGGTTAGACTTTCAGTACATGGAGATGGAGGTATGGCTCCCAACAGTAGACAAACTCTTAGGAAGAGAACAAAGCTGGAAAATGAATACTATGAAAGCTTCAATGGCAAGAGGTGTGAGGAATACAGATAGTCTAGTTTGTCTAGAGCTTAGGGAATGACATTAGGAGTAGATAAACCAAGAAGATATTTTGGAATCATTCATTCTTGGAGTCACTGAGGGCCTTGATACCAAGGGAAGAACTGTATACATATTCAGTAATCAGAGTGGAGCCAACAATTAGTTTGAGCAAAAGAGTGACATGGTTGGAGCTGAATTTCAAGACTTTTCCCCCTGCGTGGTATGTGGAATGATTAAGGCACAAAGACACTTGAGGTGGGGAAATTCCCATACTTCATCAAATCAAGTTCAAAAAAACAATAGCACAAAGCACGATTGTTTGATTTTGCATTGAAAAAGAAAAATAAATATCCAAGATTGAGAGTCAATTAGGATACTGAAGGAAGGCAATGTGGTCTCTGCCCTTGAGCTTCAATTGTACTAGCAGAACCAGGAAGAGTAATAAATATTTTTTAAAAAGTATGATGGGGAAATACAGAATGAAAAAAACAAGAGTCCAAAACTTGGCACAGGTCTAGGAAGGAAAAAAGTCTTCCCCATAAAACTGAACTACAATGCAATTTTTATATAAATTGGTGGTCTGAATCACATTATCAGTGTGATCCAAAAAATGTCAGACAGAGAATTTAAGAGAAAGGACAGAAGAGACATTATAGAACTGGAATTTATACAACTGGCAAACAATTTGATGTGGTGGAGTATAAAGGAGAGGGAGAGGTCAAAGACATGAAGGGTTTGATCCACAAGGACAGGGATTATAGTATACCTGTGGCAGACATAGAAGTCAGGATTAGGTGTTGTGGGGGAAGGGACAGGAGTGTGGTTTTGTACAGGCTGCATTTTAACTTTCTGTTCTGAATTTTTCCAGATGATTATTTGTAACAAGAAAACCAAAATGCAAACTAGGAGTTTAAGATTACGTTTTTTTTTAAAAAAAAGCAAATCCTGTGTGTTGTTTGTTGTTGGATACAAATACAAAGGAAAAGCTGTGTAAGAACACATGCCCCACCCCCTACACCCAAGGGAAATAGCACATGTTACAAGACTAAATGTTGGGGATGAGAGATACTTTCGTGTTTTACTCTCTAGATATTTATATTATTTGAATTTTTATAATGAACATGAGGTTAAGGATTATGTAATTTTTAAAGTTTTGGCTTAAAGCATTTGGCACTAGAAACATAGATTGAGATATCATTGGTAAGAAGATGCTAGCAAAAGATGCAGGAGAAGATTTAGTCGGATAAAGACACAAATATAAAAAGATAAAGTAAGTCACCTAAAGATTAAGCCTGGAAACACACTCTCAGAGAATGGATAGGAGACAAGACCAAGGAAAAAGGAAAATATCGGTCCAAAAGGTAAATGGAAAACCCATAATATGCAACATCACATAAAATTTAAAAAGAAGCTGGGGGTAGGAAACAGACACAAATTACTACATGTCAGATATTGTGTTAGGACATAACAGAGACAGTGCCATTTACTGAAGATTCATTATACATCAGAAACATGCTAGTAATTTTATAGTAATAATTTAATTTTGTCGTCCTAAGAAGCCAAAAGGTATACATAAAAGTCGTCATTTGAAGATAGGGAAACTTATACTCAGAAAATTTAAGATTTAAGATTTTATGGGTAGTTTGGGGCACTTGGCTCACTCAGTCGGTGGAGCATGTGATTCTTGATCTAGAGGTTGTTAGTTCAAGCCCCATGTTGGGTAGAGATTACTTAAAAATAAAACACAAGATTTTATAACTAGTTTAGTTGGAGAACCCAAGTTCAAACCAGTTCCAAATTCAGAGACCTTGCTCAGAGTTCTGGCCATTTGCTTTTCTTGGAAAGAAGGAACAAAGTGTCAAATGCTACACTGATGTAGTGAAGATGATAACTAACAAAAGGGAATTAGATTGAGTATTTAAAAAAGTATCTACCAATTTTTTGAGAGCAGCACTTCTGTGAGTGAAGGGAGTGAAAGCCAAAAGCAAGAAATTAAAATGTAAATAAAGCCTTGGCAGTTATAGGAGTAATTTTCTAACATGGCATTAAAGAGAGGATTATTTATGACTGAAGAAGCAAGAGAAGGAACACAATTAATGCAGTGATATCCTGGAAGAGACAGGGCTATGACCACAGAGGGAAGTCCTAAACTTGGAAGATATTAGATCCTGAAAGAAAGGAATAAAAAAGAGAGAGAGAGAGAATCTCCGTGGAATGAATTGAAAGAGTTTCTACTGAGGGGTTTCCAACAAGAGTGGCTGGAATAGGATTTGAGGCTTGGAGAATGTAAAGAAGATTTTGAACAATCACTGTGAGAAATACTACAGAAAGTCACAACCTGTGATCAAAGTTGGTGGGTAGCTGAAAGGGTCTGATTAAGAAAATAGCATGGACTGTATAAAGCCACCTACCCAGATTTTTAACTTTATGTGGCAATATACAATATTCTAATATTCTAGAGGGTAGTCTATAGGAGTTAAAAATTCATCACTCCAGAGGCACCTTGGTAGCTCAGTCGGTTAAGGAGCCTGACTCTTGACTTTGGCTCAGGTCATGATCTCCCAGTTCGTGGGTTTGAGCCCTGCATCACTCTGCACTGACAGTACAGAATCTGCTTGGGATTCTCCTTCTCTCCCTGTCTTTCTTCCCCTCAAAATAACTAAATAAACTTAAAAATAAATTCATCATTACACAATGGGTGGTGAAGCCAGAAATCATGTAGGGACCTGGAATTTATCAGGCCTTACCTAGCAGGCTCTATAACCTGCTCCCTCTATAGCCTTGGGAATTTTACTTCATCTCTAAGCCTCAAAATTTTAATCTGTAGAATCAAGATAATAATATAGTGTCTGCTCCCATAATTTATTGAGAAATAAATGTTTGCATAACACAGTATTTCCTCAATACATAACCAATACTAAGTAATGGGAGAATTTAGAGAAGTCTATCAAAGGACTGAAAGAAAAGATGAGGACAAGGTGCAAGTTTAAGGATGAGGGATGGAGCGGAAGCAGAAAATGACAAGAGGTTGTGGTCAGAGAAGGAAATTTCAGAATTTGGGCACTTGCAGGCAAAGCAGTTTTGACTGATGAGGTGCAAGGTCAAACCAGGCAATTAAATAATTTTCAAAAATGGAAGCCACTGGAACTGAAGCATCTGAGAATTTGGGAAGGAAATATAAAGATAGTCCCAAGGGAAGTCCCAAGCCTCAGGATGGGTAATCAGGAAAACAGAGAGGGAGATAGGTGACCCAGGAAATCATTAGTGACAGGAGAACATCTATATGTTGTTTATAGGTGACTGAGACAAGAAATAAGAGAAAAATGGTATAAAGGAACTTCAAAATAAGAAATTACTAATAGAGGGTAAAGAAGATATAAAACTCTCTGAGAACAGAATGTAAGAATATCATTATCAAGAATTTTGAAGGTTCTGAGATTTAACCCTACTTGTAAGTAGCAGATTAGTTTGCTATAGCTTCATGGGTGTTAGCAGAAGACACAGGACATATATAGCCAGAGTTCTAGCATTTTCTGTGTCATTTTGGGAAACCAGTTCGCTCATGGAGTTAGGAAAAGGGCAATACCTGTATACTCACTGGGCTGAACATAGGGAGAGGAACCCCGAGCTTTGGGAAGCTGAAACTTGGAGTAAACATGGCCACACTTGTTCTGAAGGGAAACACAGTATCTTCCACAGCTGTTTTCTGTACAAATATCCTTGAAAAGATAGTCTAGAACAAAGGCAGCCAGTGCCTCTACTCACAAGACATGCAGAAATGCAAGAGACCCACAAAGAGTTGTTGCCTAACAAGTATCTTGTTCTATTAGAAAAAGGTGGAGGGTGGCTTTCTTCTATTAGAAAAAGGGAGCCTGGGTGGCCCAGTCGGTTAAGTGGCCAACTTCGGCTCAGGTCATGATCTTGCGGTCCGTGAGTTCGAGCCCCGCATTGGGCTCTGTGCTGATAGCTCGGAGCCTGGAGCCTGCTTCTGTTTCTGTGTCTCCCTCACTCTCTGCCCCTCCCCATTCGTGCTCTGTCTCTCTGCCTTTCAAAAATGAAAAAATGTTAAACAAACAAACAAAAATAATTAAAAAAAAGAAAAAGGTGGAAAGGAAATATTATCAGAGAAAAAACAGGTTCAATTACTGTAAGGAGATAAAAATAGAGTCACTGTATTTACATAAGTTTAACCTAATTTCAATGACAATTCCTTCTCCGAGGGACTGTTTTCCTCCAGGCTAGCATCTTAGAATTTGGGGCTTATCCAGGTTTTTAGAGACTGTGCCCTCCTTGGCTTCCCCACTCATCCTCACCTAGAAGACTCAGCATGTCTCAGGTTCCCTGCTTATTCACTGCTGATCATCAAAAAGCATGCTGGTTCTAACTGTAAAAAAGTTATTTGCTATTTACAGAACCAAGGCATTGTTATATGACTTCCTCCTGTATCTGTTCATTATTATATTAAATCACCCCAAGGTCTTAGCCTCTTACAAAAAGCACATTTCTTGAGAACTTCCAAAACTGACATGAAAATTCTGTTTCTCAAGATAAAGGACTAGAACTGAGATGCGTATGTTTCTTGATGCCATGAAGGACAAGGGCAGTGGAAATTCAGAAACAAAAAGTGTTACTATAAATTTGAAAAATCACATATTAAAAGCAACCTATCAGCATCTTCTTTGATCATATAAAATAGCAGAAATGATTCCACAGCCAGTGAACTTACTTATAAATAATTTTAGCCATGTGATACCAGAGCTTTGAAAAACACATCATTTTTAAATGCATAATACCAGAAAATTCCTGAAAAAGTGAAGGTTTAGTCACAAATCCATCTTTAATCTGCTTTGTGAAAAACATCTGGGTTTTTATGATCATCCGCTCTAAGCACTGAATGGGTCCAATGTCTAAAAGAGTGACAGTGTTTTACTTTTCATCTGGAATACACTATCATCCCCTATTATCTTTCTTACCCTCCTAGAAAGAGGCTAGGACTGAAAATTAAACTTTACTCCCCCCTTCAGAAAGAGCAGTTTCCTTTTCATACAGGAAATAATAATAATTTATTATTACCACCCTGTCAAAGAAATAGCAGAGCCTGGCAATAGTTAAAGCAGTAAAAACAGATTTTTATTCAGGACTATTCCAAAAGGAAGAAAGAGATCTCCCTAAAGAACTGGGCTTAATTCCCAATACAATAGGGAAAGAGTGGGAATGTAAAGCCAAGGAGAAGAGTGAAAGGGATACCTAACAGGATGTTTGCTGTCAGCAGGCCAGGGCAACAGGGCATCACCTGGAGATGGTGAGGGATGAGGAATTTGATCAGATATCAAGAATGATCAGATATGAAGGGTGGGGTAATCTAGCTAAACCGACTGAGCAGAATTCTTGATAAAACTAGACTCTACAAGCACGGAGACTGAAGCCCAAGAATAAGGTTTAGTCAAGCAGAGGGCTCAGAAGAGCCCTACTCAAAGTTGCTCAGGAAGAGAATCTTTGCCAAATGCATTCTTCTGAGCATGTCACATCCATTCACTCATTTAGCCCTCACAACAATCCCTTGATGCATATTCTGTTACATCCCCATTTTAAAGATTTGGAAAATGAGGCACAGAGAGGTTAAACAATTTGTCCAAGGTCCATGGCTAGTAGGGGGTAAAGCCAAGATCTGAATCCAGACAGTCTAGTTCTAGACTTCATGTGCCTTGCAAGGACAGTACTACTGATAGTGACATTTACTGAGCAATGTTCCAGTCACAGGGCTAATTGTTTTACACAAAGCATGAAAATAACCCTCTGTATTTGGCTTCATTATTTTTCTTACGTTCCAGATGAGAAAACTGAGGTTTTAAGAGGCCAACATAGATCATATAGCTAGTAAGTGGCACTGGTCATATGACTAGTATTAGCAAAAATGGGACTTAAGCACAAGGTTTTTTTTTACTCCAAAGCCCATTTTCCTAACTTCCTTTCCCTGATCATTTCTTTTAATCAATAAATATTTATAAAGCTTCTACTGGGTACTGTGCAAGGCACTAGAGCTACAATAACAGAAAAGATCAAACTGCCCCACTTTCACAGAGCTTAGTCTATGGCAAAGACATTCAACCTATGGCAATTTCAACCTAGTAGCAGATGCTAAAGAGGACTAGGTACAGGGTGCTGTGAGAGCAGACAGGAGGCACCTAACCCTGGTTCAGGGGACTGTGGAAGGCTCCTCAGAAGTCACAGAAGGCTCTGTAGAGGAACCAACATCCAAGCCCAGGTCTACATCCCCAGAAAAACCCATGGCATGGGCAGGAGTTAGCCAGGAGGCCAAAAGGTGACAGAAATGTGTTTGAGCTGAAAAAAAAGTGTGTGCAAAGGCTCCAAGGGCAGAGCTAGTGGTTCAGTACAGGCAGAGCACAGGGCAGGGAGGAACACATGGTGATGTGCTGGAGAGGTAAGTGAGGACAGGTTCATTAAGGGTCCTGGCGGCCAAATGAAGAAATTCACACTTAATTCTAAGAGCAGCAGGGACCTCAGCCGCAGCAATTTCTTATTTGACACATCTCCAAAGGTAAGGGAATTAAAAGCAGAAATGAACTATTGGGACCTCATGAAGATAAAAAGCTTCTGCATTGCAAAGGAAACAATCAACAAAACTAAAAGGCAACTGAAGGAATGGGAAAAGATATTTGCAACTGACATATCAGATAAAGGGCTAGTATCCAAAACCTATAAAGAATTCACCAAACTCCACACCCGAAGAAAACATATAATCCAGTGAAGAAATGGGCAGAAGGCATGAATAGACACTTTTCTAAAGAAGATATCCAGATGGCCAACAGGCACATGAAAAGATGCTCAACATCACTCCTCATCAGGGAAATACAAATCAAAACCACAATGTGATACCACCTCATGCCAGTCAGAGTGTCTAAAATGAACAAATCAGCAGTAGCACTGCTAGGAATTTACCCAAGGGATACAGGAGTGCTGATGCATAGGGGCACTTGTACCTCAATGTTTATAGCAGCACCTTCAACAATAGCCAAGTTATGGAAAGAGCCTAAATGTCCATCAACTGATGAATAGATAAAGATGTGGTTTATATATACAATGGAATACTAGTTGGCAATGAGAAAGAATGAAATCTGGCCATTTGTAGCCAGATCCTGGGAAACTTAACAGAGAACTATGGGGGAGGGGAAGGGGGGAAAATTACAGAGAGGGAGGGATGCAAACCATAAGAGACTTAAATACTGAGAAAAAACTGAGGGTTGACGGGGGGGGGGGGGGGGGGGGGAGCGGGGGGTGGAGATGGGAAAGTGGGTGATGGGCATTAAGGAGGACATCTGTTGGGATGAGCACTGGGTGTTGTATGGAAACCAATTTGACAATAAATTTTATATATATATATATATATATATATATATATATATATAACAGCAGCAGGGAACCACTGAAGATTTCACTGAAGCAGGAAGATAATGAGGGTCCATTTGTATACCAGGAAACCACTCAGGATGCATCATGAGGACTAGTCACTGGAAGAGGAAGCAGGTTTTTGGAAGAAAGCCAACTGTGAGATGGTTGCAGGAATACAGGTGAGCATCAAGCAGGCAAGTGGCAGTTTTGGAGACTGAGAAGTAGTGGATTTGAAAGTGATCCCTGAAGTAATGTGAAATTTCCAGGACTCTGTCATTGGTATGCCTGTCAGAGGAGAAATAAGATGACACACAGATTTCTAGCTTGGAAATCTACTATTCCACAGAAGGAAATATAAGAGAAACAGTAGGCTTAAGAAGTAAAATAATTATTTCTGTTTGAGAAGTGCTGAGCTGTATGTGTTCTACACACAAATGGACACCCAGGTGGATCAGTTGCTTAAGTGGTTGGCAAGACTGGTTCTCCAGCAGTTCTGGAAATAAAGATGTGGGAACCATCTTCATGCAAATAGTATTACAGCGCTAGGGTTAAGAGGTCACCCAGAGAGTGGGTAGAGTGAGAAGAAAAGTGAGTCTG
Organism: Prionailurus bengalensis; assembly: GCF_016509475.1. NCBI lineage: Eukaryota > Metazoa > Chordata > Mammalia > Carnivora > Felidae > Prionailurus > Prionailurus bengalensis. The sequence continues at coordinate 144,034,037 of NC_057345.1, read as the reverse complement.
GAAAAGACCAGTCTTTAAAAGTCAGAAAGAAAGTTTCAAAAGAGACTGAGAAAGACTGGCCTCAGAGGTGGAAGAAAAGCCAGTTGTGATGCCCTGAGATTTCAGGAAGGAAAGAGTGACCACCGTGTCAATGCTGCTGACAAGAAAGTAAAAGGACGGAGGCTATGTCCAGTGACCTTACCAACAAGAATTGATTTTTTCAGAGCAAACGATGCTGCTACAAGACAGCTGCTCCTCTTGTCTCTTGTAAAACAGGGGAGATGGGTTGGAGGAGGGCCTCTGGGAGCAACAAGAGGAGAAAGAAAGAGCTTTCTGATTAAAAAAGAGTTTGGAGGTCAAAGGTTGGGGTGAGGGCACAGGCATTGCCTTGAAGCAAAGTATGTGATGTGGGGACCGATCAGGGAGACTGTCTAGGTTTGAGTCACCTATAGGTGGTGCGACCTTGGGCAAGCCACCCAACTTGTCTGTACCTCAGTTTGCTCATCAGTGAAGTAGGTCATTGTGAGGTTTAAATGAGCTAATTGATGTAACATGTTTACACAATGCCTGACATACAATAAGCATTTTGTGTTAGCTCCTCTTAACACTCTTTGAGGATTGTATCCACCTTCGGAATTCTGATTAAATCTTTGAGAAAAGGGGTCTCCAATACCAACTGAGATTTAATTCTCTTCAATCTGACAAAAAAAGAGTGTTTAGAGATAGACTTATTTTGATCTAAATGGAAGAAGAAGGAGGGGCGTGGGGAGGACTGGCTTTATCACTACAGCAGAAGCAGCAGAGTCTTTGAAAATAGATCAAGGGTTGCAAACTACTGTCCACAGCCTGTTTGCAATAGAATAGCCACGCCCATTCCATTACATAGAGTCTACGGCTGCCTTCATGCTGCCGCTGCAGTGTTGAATAGTTGCAGCAAAGACTGTACTGCCTCCAAAGCCTAAAGCATTTACTGTCTGACCCTTCACCAAAAAAGTTGCTAACCTTGGATATAATCAATATTTTCAAAATATTATGAAAGCACCTAAAGAAAAATATCAAAGTCCTTGGGACTTTAACTGATTGTGGATTTGACATGAATTAGTTGTATGATGTGGCTGCCCCAAATTTTGTGCAAATGAACCACAGTTGGGCTGTTAGAAATACAGAATCCAGAATGATGGCAGAGATCGCTCATCAAGCTAGAAATATGTTGAGTTTGGAGCAGTGCTATTACAATCTACAGTGGAATTGTCTAAAAGAACTTGCTGTGATGATGCAAATGTTCTAAATCTGCACTGCTCAATACAGTAACCATTAGCCATATATGAATATTGTTTGACTGAAGAAATGAATTCTAATTGTATTTAACTTTAATTATTTTAAATATAACTAGCCATATGTGGGTAGTGGCTACCAGACTGGATAGTGGAGATGTAAAGTATTCAGCATGATGGAAGTAGTTGTATAATAAAAACAAAAATATCTTATTCAGTGAATGTTTTTAGATTTATCTTGGAGATACAAAAGTAACATTCACTTAAAACCTAGTAGGTAGAGGGGGCGCCTGGGTGGCTCAGTTGGTTCAGAGTCCTACTTCGGCTCAGGTCATGATCTCGCCGTTCCCCATTTTGAGTCCCGCGTAGGGCTCTGTGCTGACAGCTCAGAGCCTGGAGCCTGCTTTGGATTCTGTGTCTCCCTCTCTGTCTCTGCCCCCCCACCCCCTGCTTGCACTCTGTGTGTGTCTCTCTCTCAAAAATAAATAAACATTTTTTAAAAATTATTTTTTAAAAAAGACCTAGCAGGTAGACAGATGCCTACAAAACTAAAATACAAGGATATAAATGCCATGATGATAGACAAAAATAGAGTGCTTACCACATGCCAGGCTTTGGGCAAAGCTGTCAACACTATTTTATTTAACCCTTCAAGAACTCAGTAGAATAATTATCATCCTAAATTTCATATTAAAACAAACCAAAATAAAACACTGAGCCCTGCTTTTGGAGGGTCAGACTTCTAGAGTAGGGAAGGCCAAGGACAGCTAGGAAGGATAATTGCTATTTGAGCTGAATCTTGAAGGAGAAGGAGTTCTCCATAAAGCTAAGAGGGAGAGACCATTCCAGGTAGGAGGGCACAACATGAGGAAAGGCTATGGAAGGACACAAGAGTTGTGGGTAGAGCATGAAATCAAGACCTTCAGTGGATTGTTAGTTGCTTCCTTCTACATGCTACCTTCTGCTATGCTATATATACACACATTATCCTGAGTACTGTGGAAGGTAAGATAAAATAAATGGTCGAGGCACTATCCCTGATCTTCACATACAATCTAACAGAGAAGACTAACACATATATAACCAGTCTGGTTGAAGTAGCAGAGTTACAAATTACCCTGAGCAACAGGGATTGAACCTCTCAGTCATTAGTGAATGTGATAAAACCTCTAAATAGGTGAGATTCAGGTTTGTCTCAAGTATACAACATGAATAAGCATAGTAGAAAAACCAACCAGAATAGTCAGTGGAATGCTAACAGAAGGAATTTGTGAGGAATCTAGAGATGTTTAGCCTGAAAAGTTAAGGTCAGGAGTGTTTGTCTTCTGTCTTTTCACATATAAAAGAATATTGCAGAGCAAAGAAATTATTCTTGCTTTGGGTGAGCGTAGACAGCAGAATTCAAAATGATGGAGGAAAACTCCAGAAGGTAGATTTTGGTTCTGCATAATGAAATTTTTGCTAACAGATGACAAGATTCTGTCCTTGATCAAACTTTGGTCAGGCTCCTCTAAAGCTCTTTCCTGACTAGACCCAACCTTGGCCCATTTAGCCAATTTTACCAAAAATACTGCTGGGTCAATTTAGTGAAAATCCCCCACACATGATAGCTAATCAAATTCCTGGTCCAACACCCTCAACATCTCATCACCCTCGCCTGCCTTCAGCAAGAATTCTATCAAGTCAGTTTAGCCAGAATCCCCCTATCCTTGATGTTTCCTCTTAGTAAATTTCTATCCACTGACCCCTATCCTGCTCCTTGGCTATCATACCCATTTGTCCTGGTCATGTTAGAAATAGAGCACCATTGTATACTGCAGTCTCTCTTTCCTATTGCAATAGTTCCTAAATAAAATTGCCCTTCACCGCTTTAACTTTTGTCTGGCTCTGGTTTTGACACAGAGCAGTCTGTAAATGGCATACATTGCCTCAGGAATACATCCATCTATAGAATAGTTCAAGGAGAGGCTGGGAAATGGAGATAATCATACAGGTTGAAGCTGATCTCCTGACCCTGATATTCTGGGATTCTATATACAGTTAATATCAACATTCTATTAGTTTTTTCTTGTAGCTCAACTGCAATCACTTTTCTGATAAGTTCTTAAAACTAAATTAGAGCTTGTGTATATTTATTTGCAATAACTTAGATGTGCAATTAATTATTCAGGGAAGAAATTCATTTTATTTTCCAAGTTTATTATCCTGGTGAATCTCATTTTGATACTAAAGAGAGCTTCCCTAACTTGAGTGATATTGTCTTTGATTATATACTGCAGGAAGCAGCACCCTTCAAATCCAAGTTCCTTAAACAAAATGTCTAATACGGTACACACTGTGAAATAATAAATTAGCATTTCTTCCCAAGTATTGTATAGTTCAGATTTTTCACTAGTCTATAATGCTGGCCTCCTCTCACATTCCCACACTCCCTATGCTGACTTATTTGCCTGTCTCTAAGATCCGTTTGGCACCCTTCCTCTGCTCTACATCATAGGAGGCTGATCTGTGCAACTGAACTTTCCAGACTCCCTCGAAAACTGTTTGTTAGGTTTGGCCATCAGGAGACACTGCTTGAATACCAGAAAACTAAAGATTGGAAGGTGGAAGGAGGAAAGAAAACCAGCTCACTCTCTCTTCCCAACCCCTCTTTGATTTGGATGGCATTTACAGCAGCAGCTGATCTCTTCTGAGGTCCTCACTCCTGCCAGTCTGCCCTTCCCATGATTACTGTTCCTACCAACTGCCAGGCCCCTGGGGAGTCCTATACCTGTACCTTCCCCTTTTGCCACATGCCCCAAGTCCTGTTTTTGCTAATTTCTAGATTTCCTCTCTGTCCCCTTCACTCTGTGTGTGTGTGTGTGTATCTGTAAAATATGTAGAACATCATGTCCCCTTTATTTTTTAATTTTTTAATTTTTAATGTATTTATTTATTTTTGCTTTTCTGATACTCTGGCAACTATTTCACTTATATTGAATTCTGTTAAATTTACCTCTGTGGTTCTATTTTCTTCATTGGACCTGCTATGACCCCATTCTCTAATTTAACAGAGGTTTTCTATAATTCTAAAGTGTGGGTTTAAAAAGTAAGTTGAAATCATCAGAAGAAGCTGTATTAATTTAAAAAAAACCTGTTTCTTCACTTGGTCTAAGTCTTAAGTGATGGCTTTTGTAGCCTCCTCTCTTCCTCACCATCTAGTTTAAAGTCCCTCTCCTCAATACAAAAGTAGCCGTTGCGTCATCTTGTACTTGAACATTGATTATACCGTCAAGTGTCAGAGATTTCATTTTGGATTCTTATTAGACTTTAAATCCAATTGAATTAATATAAATCCTTCAATAACAAAATCTATTTGGAAAATCACTCACAGGAATAACTTTATCTCTTTTATTTTATTTTCTACTCTTATTTTTTTTCTTCCTGTCTATTGCCTTTTTCTCTTTTCCCCCATGGAAATAAAAGACATGATCAGAGCAACATTTAACCAGCCCACCAACATGACCTCTATCTTCCTTTGTGTCATAAGAGGGAGATGTTGCCATGGCAACTCTGGAGGAGACATTCTTGACTTCCTAGATTGCAATCTCCAAAAAGAACTGTCTTTCAGATCTTATCCATCCTCGGGTGGGAGGCCTGGTATTGTTTTATATAGAATTTCTTTCTTTAATGTGAGACCCATATTTGAAGGGCAATGATTATGGATTGTCCCCAGACCAGAGGCACTAATCAGATGAGCACTATTCACCTGCAGACCATTTTGTGCTCAACTGCTTCTCATTCTGCTAATACCAGGACCATTTTGAAAATCATCGATTACTAATCCTTTAATATGTAAAGTGCTGAGAGTGGCCACTCCAAAGCCTTCTTCCTGAAATAAATGTTATTATCTTACCATTTCATTATCTCTTGACCATTGGTCCTTTCTGCTTTCTATTTTCCACTTTATATTTTAATACTAGCCTCCTGTACCCATCAACTCACTCTCTGACCTGAAGTATATAGTCCATCAGCTCCTGTGTCAAGCACAACTGTATGCAGTAGAGAGGACTGGATATCGCTGAAGTCAAAGGTCACCAACTTTGGGAGTGGAAAAATCAAGAAGAGGGGACAGTCCATGTCACGGCAGACAAATTATAGCAACTTCTGTTTTGGACATACCTGACCCTTCCTCTCAGATTGCTACTATTTCAGGAGCCAGAAAGAAATAAGGAGGGAAGGACAGAGACTTCCTTAATGCAACACTGTCTTGTGGTTGGCCTCCCTGGCAAGTTGTAAATCCTACATATAGTATGCAATGGCCTCATATCCCATCCCCTGCTCGGTTCCTGCCCTCTTGTCTCTTTCTTCCTTTTGCTTTAAATGGGGCACTGAGAGCTGATAGCATTATGTACAGCACCATTCTGAGTCCTTTGCATTCATTTTCTCCTCTCACCTTCATCAAAACCAACCATATTACTGATGAGGGCAAGTAACTTGCCCAACATCTTTCAAGTAAAAAGTTGTAGAAGGAGGATTTGAACCCCAGACAGTCTGATCCAAAGATTCTTTCATATATAACACATTGAATCCCCAAAGGAGACAATCTGAAACACAGTATGAAGAGTCTGTTTATGCATCTAATTCCAAACTGGCCTATGAGCATTGGAGGGATGAAGGGATAACTCATATTCATTGTAGCTCCCATGCCTGGCACATCTTATATACTCAGTAAGCATTTGTTGAAAGATAAATAAATTTATTGATTAATACCCACCTCTCTCCTTTATCCTGAATTCAAATTACTGCCAAAACCTTTAACATGGACTTTTTACCTCTATTCTTGATCACCCCTAACTGAGCTTCCACATTAAATATGAGTACTTTGACACTATTGCTTTAAAATTGCTAAATAGCCCCCATCAGAAGGATGAAATGCCAATTTCTCTTCCTTTGTCTATCCTCAAGTTTTATCTTTTCCTCCTCTATCACATGCCAGACAAACTACCCTTCACCCATTTGCTGAATTCTTATGGGAGTCTGACTTGTTGGCAGCTTCCCTATAATTCGAATGTTGCAACTGTATCTCCTACCCAAAGTGATGGTATAAGGAAGTGAGGCTTTGATAAAATATTTAGGACTGGAGGAGGTCATGATAATTAGGACTGGAGTCCTTGTAAGTGGGATTAGTACCCTTGTAAGAGTCACAGGAGAGCTTTTTTCCTCTCTGCTCTCCATCACAGACAGGTTAGCAGTCTGCAACCCAGAACAGAGCCTTCACTGGAACTTAACCATGCTGACACCTAAATCTCAGACTCCAGGCTCCAGAACTGTGAGAAATAAACGTACATGGTTTATAAGCCATCCAGTCTGTGATACTTTATTATAGCAGCCAAACTGATTTAGATAACTTCCTCTAAGAATGAGCTCAAGCAACACCTCCTGGGATTAACCAATTTCCTGAAGATCCATGATTTCTGCACCTTACACAGATAGCCACTATAGAAATTGTTGTATTTTGTTTTCACTATCTACTTCCTCACTGTTTGTGAATTTGCTAAAGGCTAACCATGCCTTTTCATCTCCATATCTCCAGGACTTAGTATAGTGTCTGCTACTGTGAGCCTAAAGAAATCAATATTTGTCCAAAATAAGGAGGAAAGAAGGGGGGGGGGAGGGATAACCCTTACTTTGGTTGAGAAGAGGAACCTATGGGAACACTCATGCAGTGAAGGCATTTTGGTCTTTGAGGCAAGGTGGGCAAGAAAGTTGTGAGGCCTGGAACACAGTCTGACATAACCAACCCAAGGACTATGTGATAATAACAATGGTTAGGAAGGTAGAAAATCAGGGAAAACAAGAGTCAGCAAGATACATTTCTAATATCTAACTTTATCTCTAACTGTCCCTGTCTGGAAGATTCATCACCAAATCCAATAGTGTGGCAATGCATCTTAAATCATTAAATTTATTGTGTGTTTCTCTTCAAGTCAAAATATTTTGAGATACAAGATCATGCCTGTTTCAAAGAGTGTGATATTATCTTGTCAATTGGTTTTTCCTACTGCCACTAATCAAAAAACTCATGTACATATTTCTTAGTACATAAAGCATAGAATATATTAGATTTAAAGAAAATCAGAATATTTTAATTTTTTTAAATTTATTTTTGAGACAGAATGCTAGTGGGGGGGGGGGGACAGAGGATCTGAAGCAGGTTCTGCACAGACAGTAGAGAGCCCAATGCAGACCTTGAACTCACAAACTGTGAGATCATGCACAACCGGAGTGGAAGTTGGATGCTGAACCAACTAAGCCACTCAGACACCCCAAGAAAATCAGAAATTAAAATACTTAAGGGAACAGGAATTGTATTTTACCAATTGTAAAAGCCCTGACTCATGTTACTGTCTCTCATTTGTTTAACGTTAAGATAAAATATAGATTACATTAGCAAAAATCTGGTTATATTTAGTAAATAAAAGAAAACAAACTTGTAATGGTGTAGTAAAAGCAGCTTATCAGGTGAAATCCAGGCTCTGAGATATTTTTTAAGACTGACATCTTTTGAGATCAATAATAAAGGCTAGAAGCAAGGAGAAAAAAGTCCCTAACATACAAGGGAAGACAGATCAGGTTTGCAGCAGACCTATCCACAGCAACTTGGCAGGCCAGAATGGAGTGGCAGGATATATTCAGTGTGCTGAATCAGAAAAATATGCAGCCAAGAATTCTTTATCCAGCAAGGCTGTCATTCAAAATAGGAGAGATAAAAAGTTTCCCAAACAAACACAAATTAAAGGAGTTTGTGACCACTAAACCAGCCCTGCAAGAAATTTTAAGGGGGACTTTCTGAGGGGAGAAAACATGAATATATATATATATACGTATATATATATATATATATATATATATATGTATGTATGTATATGTATATATATATGAATATATATGGATATATATGAATATATATGGATATATATATATATATATGGATCTCTATACATATGAATATATACACATACACACACACACACACACACACATATACCAGTGTGTATATATATATATATATATGTATATACATATATATATATATACATATATATATACCAAAAGCAACAAAAGATTAGAAAGGACCAGAGAACACCACCAGAAACTCCAACTCTACAAGCATCATAATGGCAATAAATTCATATCTTTCAGTACTCACTCTAAATGTCAATGGACTCAATGCTCCAATCAAAAGACATAGGTAACAGAATGGATAAGAAAATAAGATCCATCTATATGCTGTTTACAAGAGACCCACTTTAGACCTAAAGACACCTTCAGATTGAAAATAAGGGGATGGAGAACCATCTATCATGCTAATGGTCAACAAAAGAAAGCCGGAATAGTCGTACTTATAGCAGACAATCTAGACTTTAAAATAAAGACTGTATCAAGAGATGCAGAAGGGCATTATATCATAATGAAGGGGTCTATAGACCAAGAAGACCTAACAATTGTAAACATTTATGTGCCAAATGTGGAACCACCCAAATATATAAATCAATTAATCACTAACATAAAGAAACTCATTGATAGTAATACCATAATAGTGGGAGACTTAAACACCCCACTCACAACAATGGACAGATCATCTGATCAGAAAATCAACAAGGAAACAATGCCTGTGAAGGACACACTGGACCAGATGGACTTAGCAGATACATTCAGAACATTCCATCCTAAAGCAGCAGAATATACATTCTTCTCCAGTGCACATGGAACGTTCTCCACAATAGACCATATACTGGGACACAAATCAGCCTTAAGTAAGTACAAAAAGATCGAGATCATACCGTGCATATTTTCAGACCACAACACTATGAAACTCGAAATCAATCACAAGAAAAAATTTGGAAAGGTAACAAATACTTGGAGACTGAAGAACATCCTACTAAAGGATGAATGGGCTAACCAAGAAGTTAAAGAGGAAATTAAAAAGTATATGGAAGCCAATGAAAATGATAACACCACAACCCAAAACCTCTGGGATGCAGCAAAGCCAGTCATAAAAGGAAAGTATATAGCAATCCAGGCCTTCCTAAAGAAGGAAGAAAGATCTCAGATACACAACCGAACCTTACGCCTTAAGGATCTGGAAAAAGAACAGAAAATAAAACCCAAAAACAGAAGAAGACAAGAAAAAATAAAGAGTAGAGAAGAAATTAATGCTATCAAAACCCAAAAACAAACAAACAAACAAACAAACAAACAAACAAACAAACTGTAGAACAGATCAATGAAACCAGAAGCTGGTTCTTTGAAAGAATTAACAAAATTGGTAAACCACTAGCCAGTTTGATCAAAAAGAAAAAGGAAAGGACCCAAGTAAATAAAATCAAGAATGAAAGAGAAGAGATCACAACCAACACAACAGAAATACAAATAATAATAAGAGAATATTATGAGCAATTATATGCCAATAAAATGGGTAATCTGAAAGAAATGGACAAATTCCTAGAAACATATACACTACCAAAACGGAAACAGAAAAAAATAGAAAATTTGAACAGACCCATAACCAGTGAGGAAATCGAATTAGTAATCAAAAATCTACCAAAACACAAGAGTCCAGGGCCAGATGGCTTTCCAGGGGAATTCTACCAAACATTTAAGGAAGAGTTAACACCCATGCTCTTGAAACTGTTCCAAAAAAATAGAAGTGGAAGGAAAATTTCCAAACTCTTTATATGAAGCCAGCATTACCTTGATTCCAAAACCAGACAGACACCACACTAAAAAGGAGAACTATCAACCAATTTCCCTGATGAATATGGATGCAAAAAACCTTAACAAGATATTAGCCAACCGGATCCAACAACACATTAAAAAAATTATTCACCACAACCAAGTGGGATTTATACTGGGGATGCAGGGCTGATTCAATATCTGCAAAACAATTAACATGATTCATCACATCAATGAAAGAAAGGACAAGAACCATATGATCCTCTCATTAGATGCAGAGAAAGCATTTGACAAAATACAGCATCTTTCTTGATAAAAACCCTCAAAAAAAAAAAAAACCCTCAAGAAAGTAGGGATAGAAGGAGCATAACTCGAGATCATAAAAGCCATATATGAACGACCCAACACTAATATCATCCTCAATGGGGAAAAAACTGAGAGGTTTCACCTTAAAGTCAGGAACAAGACAGGGATGTCCACTCTCGCCAGTTATTCAACATAGTATTGGAAGCCTTAGCCTCAGAAATCAGACAACACAAAGAAATAAAAGGCATCCAAATCAGCCAGGAGGAGGTCAAACTTTCACTCTTCGCAGATGACATGATACTGTATATGGAAAACCCAAAAGATTCCACCAAAAACTTCTAGAATTGATTCATGAATTCAGCAAAGTTGCAGGGTATAAAATCAATGCACAGAAATCGGTTGCATTCCTATATACCAACAATGCAGCAACAGAAAGACAAATCAAGGAATCAATCCCATTTACAGTTGCACCAAAAACCATAAAATACCTAGGAATAAACCTAACCAAAGAGGTGAAAAATCTATACACTGAAAACTATAGAAAGCTTATGAAAGAAATTGAAGAAGACACAAAAAAATGGAAAAAGATTCCATGCTCCTGGATAGGAAGAACAAATATTGTTAAAATGTCGATACTACCTAAAGCAATCTACATATTCATTGCAATCCCTATCAAAATAACACCAGCATTCTTCACAGAGCTAGAACAAATAATCCTAAAATTTGTATGGAACCAGAAAAGACCCCGAATAGCCAAAGTAATCTTGAAAAAGAAAACCAAAGCAGGAGGCATCACAGACCAGACTTCAAGCCATACTACAAAGCTGTCATTAAGACAGTATGGTACTGGCACAAGACCAGACACTCAGATCAATGGAACAGAATAGAGAACCCAGAAATGGACCCACAAACATATGGCCAAATAATCTTTGACAAAGCAGGAAAGAATATCCAATGGAATAAAGACAGTCTCTTCAGCAAGTGGTGCTGGGAAAACAGGACAGCAACATGCAGAAGAATGGACCTGGACCACCTTCTTACACCATACACAAAAATAAACTCAAAATGGAAGAAAAACTTCAATGTAAGACAGGAGCCATCAAAATCCTCAAGGAGAAAGCAGACAAAAATCTCTTTGATCTTGCCCGCAGCAACTTCTTACTCAACACGTCTCCAGAAGCAAGGAAAACAAAAGCAAAAATGAACTACTGGGACCTCATCAAAATAAAAAGTTTCTGCACAGCAAAGGAAACAATCAGAAAAACTAAAAGGCAGCCGACAGAATAGGAGAAGATATTTGCAAATGACCTATCAGATAAAGGGTTAGTATCCAAAATCTATAAAGAATTTGCCAAACTCAACACCCAAAAAACAAATAATCCAGTGAAAAAATGGATTAAAGACATGAATAGACATCCAGATGGCCAACAGACACATGAAAAAATGCTCAACATCACTCATCATCAGGGAAATACAAATCAAAACCACAATGAGATACCACCTTACTACCTGTCAGAATGACTAACATTAACAACTCAGGCAACAATAGATGTTGGCGAGGATGCGGAGAAAGACAATCTTTTTTGCACTGTTGGTGGGAATGCAAGCTGGTGCAGCCACTCTGGAAAACAGTATGGAGGTTCCTCAAAAAACTAAAAATAGAACTACCCTAGGACCCAGCAATTGCACTACTAGGCATTTATCCAAGGGATACAGGTGTGCTGTTTTGAAGGGACACATGTACCCCCATGTTTATAGCAGCACTATCAACAATAGCCAAAGTATGGAAAGAGCCCAAAAGTCCATCAATGGATGAATGGATAAAGAAGATGTGGTATATATATACAATGGAGTACTAGTTGGCAATCAAAAAGAATGAAATCTTGCCATTTGCAACTACATGGATGGAACTAGAGGGTATTATGCTAAGTGAAATTAGTCAGAGAAAGACAAAAATCATATGAGGACTTTGAGAGACAAAACAGATGAATATAAGGGAAGGGAAACAAAAATCATATAAAATCAGGAAGGGGGACAAAACAGAAGAGACTCATAAATATGGAGAACAAACTGAGGGTTGCTGGAAGGGTTGTGGGAGGAGGGATGGGTTACATGGGTAAGGGGCACTAAGGAATCTACTCCTGAAATCATTGTTGCACTATATGCTAACTAATTTGGATGTAAATTTTAAAAAATAAAAAATAAAATTAAAAAAAATAATAAAAGCTAGAAAATGTCATAAATATGCATTCTTCAACTCAAAAGAAAGTATAAAGAATATTCAATATCATGAAGAGTTTATTACTACAAATTGGATAATAAATGTCCTTTGGTCTTTATCAATATTATAATTTTGACATTTTTATATGGATAATATTTACATTGGAGGTATTAACACCAGGCTTTCCTTCCTCTTCGTGTTCTGGTTTTTTGCTTATTTGTTTGTTTGGGGTATTAATTAGAGCAGTTAGTATAGTATAGTTAGTATAGCAGAAGTTACAGTTGTTGGTTAAATGATGATTATAATCATGTACTAAGACTCCACCACTCTTTCCAAAGTAGACTTTGGAAAGTCTACTACTTTCCAAAAACTGCCTCTGATCTTCATAACAGTTCTTACAGGGAATTATTGTTACTGCCTCTTTATTATAATAGATGGAAAAAATCAAGGATTCAAATAGACTAAGTAATTTGCCCACGGTTTCAGAGCTCATAAGAAAGATTTGGAGCTTGGACTCCATGTAATTTTACGAGATTCCATGAGACTCTAAACCCATACTGTCCCACTCCCATTCACTCCAAGATGCCAGCCCTGCTCTGAAGAGAATAGAGAAGAGTGGTACATGCTCAGCCAAATGTATTTGGAGAGAAAAGCCTCTTTGTATCAGAGAATTGGACTGCAGAAGCCCATTTTGAAAATCCAAACAGTTTTTTAAAGAGGAAAAAGCACTAATGTTAAGATAAGCTATTTAAAATAATCTCTTTTAAAACATTATATTTTTTCATGAATATAAACAAAAAAAAAAATAATGAAAGAGACCAAACTGCTACCCTGAGACTAAGCACAATAAGTGCCCTTTCATAATTAGACCACCCAGGGGTCCCAGACAGGAATGACTGGCACCAAGCCTGCCTTGGCTACTTGTCAAACCAAAAGGGGACATGATGGTCTTTCTGATGTGTCAACTTGGCTAGGCTACAGTCCCCAGTTTTTCAATTAAACACTAGTCTAGGTAATGCTGATTAAAGTCTACAATTAGTTGACTTTAAACAAAGAATATTATCCTAGATATTCTGGGTGGTCCTGATTCAGCCAGTGGATGGTCAAAAGAGCAGGACCGCTCAGGTTCCACGCCCAAAGCTATAATACTTGGTAGTTTTCTTGTACCCTCTTCATGCAATAGTGGCAATTATCTCTAAAATAAGTCACATAATCCTAAATAAATACCACAGACTTCTCTCATGAAGGACTGTTCAATCCATTGTGCTGATTAACCACACACTATTTCATCTATGAAAACTTATTTCTAACTTTCATAATGCTTATTAGCCAAATGTCTAGTGTCGACCAGAGGTAGACACAGTGCTTGCCGTAGCCACCTAGAGAGAGTAGCCACTCTGATTAAATGCTAACTTGCCACCCTCCCCCTTAGAACACAGCTTAAACTCACATAAAACACACTGCAATGTGGAGGTATTTTGAACTAAATAGCAGACATCATAACAAGTAACATAATCAAATATCTAAAAGGAAACCAGGTTTTCCCTAAACTATTGTGCCATTCTGGTGTCTTGCGGGTTGTAACACCCATCACTAGCCAGCAAGCTGGCATGATTGACCAAGCCTGTCTATACCTAATTATTTCTTGAAAAAGAGGAAAATCCTACTTCTAGACCTTGATAAGCTGAGATAAGCAAGGATGACACAAGTCTCTTCCTCTGAACAAGTTCAGATTGTCATTTTGATGGAGTTTTTCTTATTAAAACTTTGTGAAAAATTAAACTTGCACTCTTTGAGAGAATCCCTTAAAATAATAACTTTCATATGAGAAAACATAAACCACTGAAAAATCATTAAATTAAATACATTTCACAATTCTTAGAGAAACACATATTTTTAGGTTATTCAAAATATACGGTTAGTGTGACCACCTTCAACCATCAGAAATATGAATATCTAGAGAAAAGACAAGAAGTATAGCATGCCTTTTTTGATCCTGAATGCAACAATGATACAGAAAAAGGAGTGCCAAGTGGATACCCTACATTTTCCATCAAATGCCTAATTTCTTATCTTTGAAAAAGCAAACCTCCACAGTTGAAGACAGGGGTTATTCATCAGGCAGAGCGCACAGAATGGGTTTCATTTGGCCAAATGTCTATGAAGCATAATGTTAAATCATGAGCTTGGGCACCAAGGAGTAAGGCTTGGTTCTCCTCCATGCTTCGCTCTCTTTTTACCTGCTCATCAAGCATATAATGGGAACCAATTTGCTGATGAAATTCTACAGGGAGAATGGTACAGACCTTGCTGGTCCTTACTTCCACAAGGCTCAAGAAGACAGTACGCACAATATAAAAAGGTCCTTAAAAATATATACATGAAAAGGTCCTTGAAGATCTGTTTGCCAATTCATTTAATTGACATTTATTGAGCATCTTCTATTTGGCAAAGTCGGGACTAATAGGTAGGAGCTCAAGCAGGTGGAAGACTAATTCTAGCTACCCTCAAGGATTTCACAGTCAATTGGGGAAGATAAACACAAAATGGCATTAAACCAAATGAATAAGCACACTAGATAAACATGCACAGAGGATGTGTTAGTGAAGATGAGGCAAGATAGTGATGGAAAAATGATACTTCCTATCCTAGGTTGAAGAATATGGTCCAGGGAACATGGATCTGAGTTCCCACAACCTGTGAAAAATCTGCATTTGTCACTTTTTATCTCTCATACCCAGCACCAAAGCCCTAAGGCAACCTCTCTAGGACTGCCAAAGTATTAACCCATCACATTTCTCTAATGCATCAAAACCTCCATGACCTTAGGGAAAATAACATCAATTAATTAGAACAAATCTTCTTAGACGAATCTAAGGACTAAATTAGTAATATGGTAGTGATTAGAAAGTATTAAAACAGAAACATTTTAAAACTCAATGGGAATACAATCATAATTTAGGAAATACTGGTTACCACACAGGCTGATAATTTAAAACAAAATATATATTGAATATCGATAATTCATTCTTTCCCAAACTGTGATACACATCTCTCTTGATGTACCCCAGATGGTGTGTGAAATTATTTCAGATGTCAAATAGAAAACACTCTTATTTTAATAGTTATATGTATGTGTATTTGTTTCTGCAGTTACTTATATGTAATTATGTTGGAAGTATAAGTAACATATCATGATACTAGCCTACATACATATGAACACATTTTAATGATACCAACTTTGTATTTTTTAAGGACATAAAACTGAGAGACTGAGGGAGTGAGGGAACAAAAAAAACAACAACACTGAGAGACTGACTATACAAATGGAAACCATATAGAAAAATAAAACTCTAACCCACAGTCTATAGCAACCAGCCCAGGAAGTCAAACCATTATCTATGGTAACTAGTCCAAGGACCCAACATACTGTCTACAAGTTGATTGTTATCTCTCTCAATCAGTCCAGAAAGCCAAACAATAACCCCTGTAAACAATGGGTTCAAAATGGTCAGAACTGTATTATTAACTGAGAGCTTCCCTAGTGTTTGCCCCCATTTCCAACTTAGGACCAACCAAAGAAAGTTAAATATGCATCCCTAGTCAACCACATAGGATGCCCTGCTTCCATTAGCCCACCAACAGATTCCCTGTGCAACTAGCCTCCAGGCAAGGCCTACCTGAAGCTTTCCATTTCTTCCACTTTCCCACTGTACTTCCTGCCTTTGGGTCTCTGCCAAACGCAAGTGTTGGTGGCTGACTCCCTTGCTGTAGTGAGCTCAGAGTAGTCTGCTTGTTCTCATTTGGGTGGTCTTCATTTATTTCCACAAAACAAAAGTCTCCTTCTAAAATAAATGTACTTAAATGTGAAAAAGGCATTAAATAAAATCTAATTAAATAATAGTACAGATGAATGAATATTACAAAAATTATCATAGTGGTATGCAAATGAAGTAAGTTTAAAAACTGCATTCTGTGCAAAGCTTATGTTACGTGGTAAGCTAAGCACAACACCCTAGCATTGTTATGGCAAGAATATTGGGCATGCTCCCACCTCAGCCCTTTGCACCATTTGTTTCCTGTGCTTGGCATGATTTCTCACGCAGCCACAAGATATGCCCCTCTCCTCTTTGGGTCACTGTTCAAATGTCTTCCTTGTGAGTGCTTCTCTTGACTATTTTGCTTTTATTAGCAAAACCCTCTATCCTATCTTTCCCTCCTACACACCCACTCCCACAGTCCTCACCATCTTTCATGTTTTATTTTAACCACAGCACCTATCATCATCCAATATGCTATGTATTGTATTTCTTTGTTACAGTTTATACTCCGTACTAAAAAGTAATTCCCTAAGGGCAAGGATTTTTCTCCCCTTCTTTTTCTTTTCCCCTCAATGCTGAATCCTCAATACATAAAACAGTGCTTGTCACTAAGAATGTCTTCAATTAATATTTATTAATTGAATGAAAGGAGGAAGGAACATCATCAGCTTTGTAATCAGCAGAACTCAAGCTCAATTTCAACTGGGTCACTAACCAGCTGGTAGACATAGAGATGTGCCACCCAGCTTCCCTTCCAGGGGTCACCTGTCAGCTCCTTTAGGGTTTGCATAAGCTGCAGAGAATCATCTTACTCAAGGACATATCCTGAAGATAGCCAACACCCTGATTGACTTTAAAGATTCAGCAATTTCAGGGGCCCCTGGGTGGCTCAGTCGGGTAAATGACCGACTTCAGTTCAGGTCATGATCTCATGGTTCATAGGTTCAAACCCTGTGTCAGACTCTGTGCTTACCACTCAGAGCCTGGAGCCTGCTTTGGATTCTGTGTCTCTTTCTTTTTCTGCCCCACCTCACTCTCACTTTGTCTCTCTGTCTTAAAAATAAATAAAACATTTAAAAAATAATTTTTTAATAAAACTTAAAAAGAAAAAAAAAGGTTCAGCAATTTCAGCCCAACAGGCGATACTGATGCGTGGGATGTGCTCCAGGGTGCCCCCTGGTGTTGGCCATAGCTTAGTCAAGCCTGTATCACACATCTACTTCTACCTCTGCCCAATCTTGCTTCTTTCCAACTTGCCTCCCTTCCAAGGGCCTTAATCCTAAATAAATACCCTGCACACCAAATTCCATCCCACCATCTGCTTCCTGAGAACCAACCTGCAACATTAGCTAGGTATGCAGGAGTTTAACCAGTGACATCAACTAGGATTCCAACTTTCTTCAGCTTCCTTCTTCTCTAAATCCCTCAAGGAGGCTCTGAATAGTTGTGACATGTTGTCAGCAGCCAACCCAGAAGTAGCTTGTCCCTCTCAAGGCATCTACGTACTTCTGCAGATCTATGTGACCAGGACCTAGGAATCATTCAGTGTAGCACAGACTCCAGAGATAAAGTCTGAGCAGACCCCAAGGATCCTGCCATGCAGGGCTCTAAACAAAACTTTCCTTCTACACAGTGAAATAAAGGGTCTTTGCCTTGCTGGTATTTCTCTTCCTTCCCAGCTGCTACACTCAAGATGAAAATATTTGTTTTTATTCACAATGTCTGTCTTCAGGTTACAATACCCACAGGTTAGCTCATGATTTTGCAGCTAATAGCTCAGATCCTGACTTAGAACTCTCTAAATAAACAATAGAGTACTGATAACAATAATTACAGCAACTAATCCTTGGCTCTCTAGTGGATCCCATCCATTAATAATGCCATAAGCACCAGGCTATTACACTGTAGTTGCATGTTTCCTATACATTGTTAGCTATATTGGCCTGGGAAGCAAATTACTGATTAACAATTGGATGAGTGCAATATACATACTCAGTACAGATTTCTGCCAGGTTCAATCCAATGACCAGGAGAAAGAGACTCAAAACCCTATGAATCCCCTAATATACAAAAATATCACTAAAAACATAGTTTTCTCTGTTAAAAGAGATGATTAGATTTTTAAATATTTCAGTGGCTGTTAAGCTAAATATAAAAAGGAAAGTTCAGAGAGAATTTTTTAATTAAAATCAAATTATATGGGTGATGACTTTACAGATAAATTGATTATGTGGCATATTACAGCTGTTATTTTTTCACTGAGTTGAGAAAGAATCTAAATGAATCATAACAGTCCAAAAAAATGAAATCTCACAATGGAAATAAAAAGGAATGGAAAGGAAAGGAAAGGAAAGGAAAGGAAAGGAAAGAAAGGAAAAGAAAAGAAAAGAAAAGAAAAGAAAAGAGAAAAGAAAAGAAAAAGAGGCAAAATTACTTGTGAAGAAACCGCTGTGCCTTATCAGTCCTCTTCTCTTTTGTGCTCTGTATATATTTGGAGAGCCTCATAAGGTTAACCACAGTGTTAAATATTCTATGAGTAAGTAACAGGAAACAGTTATTCCACAATTTATAGGGGCAGACAGCCACAATGCCCAACTCAGGGACACCCCAATAGCAATTAACTCATTGACATGAATGGGAAGAATGCCCTTGACATTGTCATCACTTCTTCATTTGAAAGCCACTATCATCCATTCATCCCTAAGTCAGAGAACCTCCTCAGGTACAATCCAGATGGCAGCAGCTGCCTGCCCAATGCAGTCCTCGAGTGACACATAGTCACACAGCATCAGCAGGGTAATTGTTTCCATGAGGATGATGTGACTTGAGGGAAGTGGCTCAAAAGAAGTATTACCCCAATCCATGAAGGATTCGTCATGGCATCCTAAGACAAGTGGCTTTTCCATCTTGGAAGCTGTGAGACAGGCCAACTGGCATAAAACAACAAAGGGACAAAGGCATAAGGAGTCCACAGTGAAACCAAAACAAATACATCTGAAGAGCCACTTACCACCGAGAGGCATGGAAGACCAAGGTGTGTAATCAAAATGTAATTTTGGAAAAAGCACAGACTCTTTGTCAAGGAAGTCATAATAACCTTCTAAATGCTTAGGTAAGGCAGAGACAGATTGTAAAGAAGAGAGCCTGAGCTTAATGGGATAGAAGAAATACTAGATTTTCTATCCAGCTCCCTTTTCCCACTTGGGAGCAACAATATTCATTTTGTAAAAGGAGAATTATAGTGTTTTTGCAACTTAATGCATTTAGTTTCAGATCCTCGGAATCTGGATTTTCAATAGGATAGGATAGGATAGGATAGAAAATATCAGAATGCATCACACTTAGGTATCATTTTGGAACACTGTTTCAGTTATAAGTATGCAGGGATGTATGCTATCTGCAAGTATATAAAGTGTGTGTCTGTGTATTGGGGAATGATATAAAATGTATTTATTACCCTGGGTCTCGGGGGGGGGGGGGAATGAAAGCCACTATTCTAACATATAAGGGCCTGGATTTCATTTTCACAGCCTTCATATACAGCCCATCAAAAAGCTGACTGAAAGCCCATTGTAGACTGCACATCTTACAAGGCACAAGAAAAGCCTGTGACCTAGTCATTAAAAGACATGATTCCCGATACTTTAGGCATTTTCACTAGAAGAAGGAGGGGGTTCTCCTGAAGGAGGGAAGGCAATGGTTGAGAGGAAGGAGAAGGGGGGAAAGGGAGGAAGAGAAGGGAGAACAATTTCTGTGGGCAACAAACACTCTCAATGACACACCTGATACTTCAGGTACAATCAGTTACTTGCCACATATCTAACATCCATTTTAACACCCAGTGGCCTTGTACAAACACTTGCTTCTATTTAAAATGCTTAATAGCACATTTGAAACTGAGGGAATTTCAGGACTTCTAAAATTCATCTGAATTTTGGCCATGTATCTATATGAAGGAGAAAAAAAAACTCTACATATGTACTTTGAGCAAAGCAGAGGTCTTTAACCCCTTAAGAATTCAGAATTAAATGAACTGGATGGGGGAAAGATTATATCTTTATTGGCACAAATATTTGATTGGTTATTTAGCATGTACTTCCATTATGAATGTAGTCAACAAACCAAGCAAACGAAAAATATCTGTGACTTTGTCGACAATAGAAATCATGGATGTTTTCATAGTATATTATAGTTATTGCAGATATCCAAAAACATTGTTTATATTTATTGCTACTACAAAACTAGGGTAGTTATTAAATTTTCTGCTATATTTTGTTATTTAATGTGTTACTAAAGAAGAATAAAAACTGCAATCTTTAAAATTGGTAACTGTATTTCAATGTAATTTGTTTCCTTTAGAACCATAGGTATTTTATTTCATATATTTTATAGCATTATTCTATAGGCTTCTCCTGACTACCAAAAGGGTCCATGGCATAAAAATGGTTATATGACTAAAGAGGCTAAAGAGCAATGCAGAACGAAACGTAATTATAATCCAGAACAATCAGTCACAGAGGCTGAATTGGAGGAAGTTATTGGAGCTATTTATACTATCAACACTTGAACTACCTAGAAGTTCTTAAGAACACCTCCCAATTCTCCTCACTGCAAAGGCTAATGGAAGACCATGGAGAAGAAACCAACATTTGGAGTAATCTTGGCTGCCACAGACAGAGCTCCTGGAACTCAGGCCCTAGGAACAGGGACAAATTAGTTCTGGGGAACAAGCTTGCATCCTGGTTGTCACCCATGACCACTAATTGACTACCTCTGCAGAGCACAGGCTCCAATGACAGTAGCTATGACCAACCTGTAAACTGCCCCCTGGATATCTAGCAAACTACAGTCTGTATGGGCAGATCTGGGGTCTGCCAAGAATTCAGACTTTGGAGATACCCTCAGCCATGTAACCAGCACTGTGCTTCACATATTATCATTTAATCCTCTAAGGTTATCCTATAAAGAAGATTCTATAATTGTAACTTCCATTTTATATCTTGAAGAAACTGAGGATTAGAGGTTACTTAGTTGCCCAGAATCATAAAGCTATCCAGAGGAAGACTCAGACACCAATCCCTGCCACCTAGTCCAGACCTTTTTTTTTAATTGAAGTATAGTTGATACACAATATTACATTAGTTTCAAGTGTACAACATAGTGATTTGACAACTCTATACATTATGCTATGAGTAGCATCACAGGTATAGCTACCATCCACTACCATACAACCCTATTATAATACCATTGGCGACATTCCCTATGCTGTACCTTTCATCCCCATGACTTATTCATTCCATAACTGAAAGCCTGTACTTTCCAAGCCCCTTCATCCATTTTTCCCATCCCCCCCCAAACTCTTCCTCTTTGGCAACCACCAGTTTGTTCTCTGTATTTATGGGTCCATGTCTGCTTTTGTTTGTTTGTTTGTTTCTTCATTTGTTTTGTTATTCAGATTCCACTTAGAAGTGAAATTGTATGGCATTTGTCTTTCTTTGACTTATTTCACTTTATATCCTCTGGATCCATTCATGTTGTCACAAATAGCAAAATCTCACTCTTTTTATGGTTGAGTAATATTCCATTGTGTATATATACCACACCTTTATACATTCATCTATCAGTGGACACAGAGGTTGCTTCCATACCTTGACTATTGTAAATAATGCTGCAAAAAAACACAGAAGTGCATATCTATTTTTGAATTAGTGTTTTCATTTTCTTTGGGTAAATACACAGTAGTGAAATTACTGAGTCATATGGTATTTCTAATTTTAATATATTGAGGAGCCTCCATACTGTTTTCCATAGTGGCTACACCAATTTGAATTCCTACCAACAGCGCATGAGGGTTCCTTTTTCCCCACATCCTTGTCAACACTTGTTCTTTCTTGCCATTTTGAGTGGTGTGAGGTGATACCTCCTTGTGGTTTTGACATGCATTTCTCTGAGGATTATGAGTTATACAAGTCCTTCACATATTTTTGGAATTAACTCCTTGTCAGATATATCACTTGCAAATATATTCTCCCATTCAGTAGGTTGTCTTTTTCTTTTGTTGGTTTCCTACATTGTGCAAAAGTTCTTTATTTTGGTGTAGTCTCAACACTTTATTTTTGCCTTTGTTTCCCTTGCCTGAGGAGACAGATCTAAAAAACTGTTACTAAGGCTGATCAGATCCTGCACTTTCCAACAGTCTGCTAAAGCATCCATTCCCCAACTTCAGCAGAGAAGCGATTCAGAGAAGTAAGACTGTCTCTGTATTTAATATAGCTGTAGACACTACAAACTATAGTCACACTGGAAATTCAGGGTATTAGTTGGCTTGGGCTCCAATGAAATGCCATGGAAACTTTTCCTCAAAGGAGACAGAGATCTTAGAGAGAGAGAATCAAGGGGAAAGACCATCTACCCAAGAATATTCTCTCCAGTGTGTATTGGGGGTCGGGGTGGAGACATAGAAATATAGGAACAGGCTCTAATGAGTGCAAAGAGAGGCCTCAGCACTTTTCCCTCTAATTGTTTCAGTGGTCTTTCCTGGGTCTCAGATAGTTTCCTCATATATAGATGCTGAGCAGTACCCTGTTGACCTCTGCATGACTATTTTCTGGTACCTCTTCTTGGGAACTGTCACTGTCTTTATCTCTCTGGATTTTCAGCCCCATTTCATCACCTTGGAGTGTCTTCCCGGCTCCATCTGGATTCACCCTCTCTGCCACAGCCTAGAAACTCTCAACACAGCAAGCTGGGATAATCATAGGGCTCACCTTATTTGTTTTTCGTCTCTCACAAACTACTTTTTTTCATTGCCTAATGACCAGTATCTTAAAAATCATTGTTTCATATATCTTGTCTAACTTATTTCGGGTCAGAGGATTAATCTTATTTCAAATTCTTTGTCAAAATATCCTATTGGATACCACTGAAAATTGTTTTCTATGATTTTATTATAATCTTTACTAAAGATGAATTTTTAAAACTGAGGTTAAAAATACTTTATTTCCTTATCCCAACATTAAAACTCCATTATCTAGGATGACTTAAGAGAATGTCCAACATGGTAGGAATTAAGAAATTGTAGCAGGCTGATGGGGAATATACACAGCAGGTAATTTTTGCATCCTTGGATCAATCATAAAATAGGTTGGGGCGCCTGGGTGGCGCAGTCGGTTAAGCGTCCGACTTCAGCCAGGTCACGATCTTGCACTCCGTGAGTTCGAGCCCCGCATCAGGCTCTGGGCTGATGGCTCAGAGCCTGGAGCCTGTTTCCAATTCTGTGTCTCCCTCTCTCTCTGCCCCTCCCCCGTTCATGCTCTGTCTCTCTCTGTCCCAAAAATAAATAAACGTTGAAAAAAAAAAATTTTTAAAAAATCATAAAATAGGTTAAAGTAGGATGGAAAAGGAAGGAAGGAAGGAAGGAAGGAAGGAAGGAAGGAAGGAAGGAAGGAAGAGGGAGGGAGGAAGGAAGAAGGAAGGAAGGAAGGAAGGAAGGAAGGAAGGAAGGAAGGAAGAGGGAGGGAGGAAGGAAGAAGGAAGGAAGGAAGGAAGGAAGGAAGGAAGGAAGGAAGGAAACTGATTCCAGAAGGAATACACAGTCCCTAACCATTAGCATGTGTGCTGAGTCATGCGGCCCCTCTTTCCCTTTCAAGTCACTGAGGTCCCATCAGTAGAACTGATATAATTACTTATTTACCAGGGATGCTGAGAAGATACTCTGGGTCAATTAATCCAGTGGTCTCAAAACGTATTATATTCTTACCACTTTATGAAAATTACCCAGAAACCACACTAATGATGTACTGTTGAGTTCAGAAAATGAGAATGTCAACAAAAAACATAAAAATGAAAGATACTGCTATACAAAATGTATCGCCTGCACTTATTCTGCCAGGCAAAGTTGAGTTCCTCTCATTTAGGACAGACTGCTTTGTGGCATACCAGCCACAGTATATATTTTATGTGTAGCAATAAAGTCTTATTAGTATGAAATCTCATTACAGCTAATGATGCTCAAATCTCTCTTTCGAAGTAGGTGAGGTTGTCTTGCTTTGGCAGGAGTTGGCAGGTCGATGACTGATAAAGTGAGAAGAATTTAGAAAGGTAAACCATGTCATCAGGCCCTGCCTGGTTCCCAGTCTCAGCAGCCCACTCTCCTCACCACTGCGGCCACTTGGCCTCAGATCTGATCTCACTACAACCTCAAGGTCAAAGGTTCTCAAAGTGTGGCTCCACTCAGGAGGCTTAGCAGCATCGGAGGAATTTGTTAGAAATGCAAATTCTCAAGCCCAGGCCCCAGACCTGGGGAATCAGAATATTCTGGCAATGGGCTCAGCAATCTGCATTTTGCAATGCCTCCAGGGGGTCCTGATGCACACCAAGGTTTGAGTGCCACTGTCCTGCCACGTCATCTTGCACTTGGTTACAGTTATAGAAAACCAGCTCTCTTGTCCCTTGGTTTGTTTGCTTGTTTATTGTCTGTCTCGGTCTGTTCAGGCTGCTATAACACAGTACCACAGACTGAGTACTTCATAAACAACAGAAATTTATTTCTTATAGTTCTGGAGGCTGAAAGTCCAAGATCGGAATGCCAGCATGGTCAGAGTCTGGTGAGAACTCTCTTCTGGGTTGCAGGATGCTGACTTCTCACTGTGTCCTCCTCACATGGTAGAAGGGGTAAGAGAGCACTCTTAAACCTCTTTTATAAGGACTTTATTAATCACTGCATTAATGAGAGTGCCCCTCATGACCTATTTGCCTCCCAAAGTCCCTACTTTGTCACCTTGGGGGTTAGGTTTCAACACATGAATTGGGGGGGGGGGGTACACTCAAGCCATAGACTTATCTTTCTTCCACCCTGGCTATATACTAGAAATACCTGTGGTGCCATTTAACGCCCTGTACCCAGAATGAGACCAAATAAATACAAACTGGGGGAAGGAAACAGGCATTTGTATATTCACAACATTCCCATGCAGATCCTGGGAGCAGCTATGCTGTAGAACCATGTCTGGACAAGGCCTGACCTCCAGCAGGATGTAGTTAAGTGGTTCTGCCCGGCACTCTCATGGGCTTTTGACATCCCAGTTC
Source organism: Prionailurus bengalensis (assembly GCF_016509475.1). NCBI lineage: Eukaryota > Metazoa > Chordata > Mammalia > Carnivora > Felidae > Prionailurus > Prionailurus bengalensis. Next base: position 144,008,631 of record NC_057345.1, on the reverse strand, counting down.
TGATAGGTGGACTCCTGCCTCCTTCCTCCATGCAGGCCCCAGTTTTGTTCACCTGTTGTGGTAAATGGGCTTCTACTAATATGTCTGTCTTGCTCATCCGACCAGAGCTGTAGTCCCATGGGAAGAGGTGTACTGTGTGAAACAGTGTGCAGACTTTGGGGCCAAATATGGTTGGTCAAACACACTGAATCCTGGCTCTTTCACTTACCACCTGTGTCACATTTGCAAAAATACTGAGAGTAAAATCACCTGAAATTCAACACCTTGAGATAATCATGAAATGTTTTATCACCCACCTTAATATCAATGACCAACATTTCTTTATGTATGTGTATACAAAGGTACACATACACACATATGAAATTCTACATAAATGAAATTCTGTAACACATGTTGTTTTTATTAGTGTGGGAATCTTCCCTAGTCCCTTTTTTTTCTCCTCCATCTTTTACATTCTACTTCTTCATTCCTCCTCCACCAGGAAATGATTTTTCACAACCTAGTGTGATCTTAATTCCTTGTCCATGTTCACATAAGCGTATGCAATTTAATATATATATTATATATTATATATATAAGTATAAATATATAAGTATCTATGGTAAATATACATTATATATATGTGTGTGTGTATATATATATATATATATATCTTCCATTTCCTACTTAAAAATACATAATGCAACTCCCTTCAAGCAACTAGTACAAATAACTAACATATTATTTTTATTGTTCACATACTATTCTATCCTATGAATTGTGTATCTATATTCATATGTATGTTCCATATGTATATTCATATACATATTTATAAGCATAGTCATATGTATATTCATATGACTACACTAACTTACTTCCAGAAAAATGTTGCAATAAACACTCAGAAGGGCAGGTTGTACACACATATATCCTTACACACTGGAGCTCTATCTTACACACTGGAGTAGGATTAGCCAGTAAAATTATATGTGTATTTTTACTAATTATAGATACTACCAGATTGTTTTCCAAAAAAGCTGTAACAACCCACATTCCCAGGAGAAATACATGAGAGTGCTCTTCCTCACATTCTTGCCAGCAGTGGGTCTTTTTAATTTTTACCAATTCAATCAATGGTTGGCAAATGAGAACTCATTGGTTAATTTGCATTTCCCTGATTATCACTAAGATTTAAAAACTCTTAAATCAGGTCCCAGTCAGTTAAGCATCCAACTCTTGATTTTGGCTCAAGTCATGATTTCACAGTTCATGGGATCTCGCTGCCGCTGTATATTTACAGAGCCTGCTTGAGATTCTCTGTCTGACTTTCTATCTGCCCCACCCTACTCATGTGCACACTTCCTCTTTCTCAAGAAAAATAAATAAAACATTTTAAAAATAAAAATAAATTCATAAAAAAACTCTTTCATATGCTTATTAGTCATTTTGGATTTGCTCTTCTGTGAACTACTTATTCACAACTTTTAAAAATTCTTCCATTGGAGTGTTTGTCATTATTATAAGAGTTCTTTAGCAATTATAGATATTTATCTTTTGTCCATCTTATAGAAGGCATATTTTTCACAGTGCCCCATTTGCCTTTTAATTTCATATATGAAATTTTTGTCCTACAACTTTATAATGTAATCATATGTCTACTTTTCTTTTTTTTTAATTTATTTATTTTTAAGAGAGAGAGGGAGACAGAGCATGAGCAGGGGAGGTGCAGAGAGAGGGACACACCAAATCCAAAGCAAGTTCCAAGCTCTGAGCTGTCAGCACAGAGCCCGACGCAGGGCTCAAACCCACGAACCCTGAGATCATGACCTGAGCTGAAGTCAGAAGCTTAACCAGCTGAGCCACCCAGGCGCCCATGTCTACCTTTTTAAACTGCATTTTGACTTCGATTTCATGGTTAAAATATCTCCCTAAAATGGATTTTACTAATTTTCATATAAGGTTCTTAATTTTTTTTTTAAATCAGTAGGGGTGACAGGTGGCTCAGTCAGTCAAGCAATCGACTCTTGATTTCAACTCCAGTCATGATCCCAGGGTCATGGGACAGAGGCCCATGTCGAGCTCCATGATGAGTGTGGAGTCTGCTTAAGATTCTCTCTCTCTCTCTCTCTCTCTCTGCCCTTCTATCCTCCTCATTATCTCTCTCTCTCTAAAATAAAAAATTGTAAACAATCAGTATTTAACGCAGCTGGTATTTATTTTTATGTATTATATAAAGTAAGAGATGTTAAACAAATCTGTTAGTACATCCTCCTCCCCTCCATATCTTTAGAAACTTTCCATGTGCCCTGGCAGATTTCTAGCTGGCAGAATCTAAAACCCTACACTTAGAAGCTTTTTATAAGACATACAAAATGCCATTAGAGGGGCGCCTGGGTGGCTCAGTCAGTTGGGCGTCCAACTTTGGCTCAAGTCATGATCTCACACTCCGTGAGTTTGAGCCCCGCGTCAGGGTCTGTGCTGACAACTCAGAGCCTGGAGCTTGCTTCAGATTTTGTGTCTCCCTCTCTCTGCCCCTCCCCTGCTCATGATCTGTCTCTCTCTCTCTCCCCTCAAAAATAAATAAACATTAAAAAAAAAAAGAATTAGGGGCGCCTGGGTGGCGCAGTCGGTTAAGCGTCCGACTTCAGCCAGGTCACGATCTCGCAGTCCGTGAGTTCGAGCCCCGCGTCAGGCTCTGGGCTGATGGCTCGGAGCCTGGAGCCTGTTTCGGATTCTGTGTCTCCCTCTCTCTCTGCCCCTCCCCCGTTCATGCTCTGTCTCTCTCTGTCCCAAAAATAAATAAACATTGAAAAAAAAATTAAAAAAAAAAAAGAATTAGAATATTGGATTGTTTTCCTATAGGTTTTTTCCTGCCATTAGTGAAATATAATTGACATAACATTGTATAAGTTTAAGATGTACACATGATGATTTGATACACATATACATTGAGAAATGATTACTATAGTAAGCTTAGTTAACACATCTATCACATCACATAGTTGCAATTTTTTGTGTATGTGGTGTATATAATTTTCACTCGTCAATTATACCTCAATAAAGCTGAGAGGACAAAAGCAGTAGAAGGGAGACAAGCAACATGGAGAAGCAAAGAAAAGAGTGACACGGACTTCATCAGAAAATATGCAAGAAAGAAGATAATGTAATGACAAATTTAAAGTGATGAAAAAACAAAAATGAACAAAACCCTGTCAACATGCATTCTATATACAATGAGAATATCCTTCAAAAATAAAGGAAAACATTTCATTTTCATGCAAATAAAAGCAGAAGAGGGGCTCCTGGGTGGTTCAGTCAGTTAAGCATCCGACTTCGGCTTAGGTCATTATCTCAGGTTATGCTTTGTGGGTTCAAGCCCTGCGTCAGGCTCTGTACTAACAGCTCAGAGCCTGAAGCCGGCTTCAGATTCTGTGTCTTCCTCTCTCTCTCTGCCCCTCCCCTGCTCATGCTCTGTCTCTCTCTGTCTCTCAAAGAATAAATAAACATTAAAAAAAAATTTTTTTAAAGCAGAAGAAAATATCAAGTCAGCATCTGCACTACAAAAAGGGTTTGGGTAGTAGGGGAATAATACCATGTGGAAACATGATATACAAAAAGCAATAAAGAGTGCTGAAAATGATAAATATGTGATCAAAAATAAAATTTATATTTCTCATTTTAATTGAGATACAATTGATATATAACATTATATAAACTTAAACTATACAATATATTAATCTGATATATTATCATATTGCAATATATTTTTCTCAGTTTTTAGTTTATAAAAGATTACTGATTTTAGTAGAAATAATTATAACAAATACTATAACAATACTAAAAAAAATTACTGTGTAGTTTATAATACATGTAGAAGAGAAATGTAACAAAACAATAACACAAAAGAGTGGAAGAGGGGAAGTTAAATTATACCTTTGTGAGATTCTTACATAATATGTGACATGGTATATTATTGAAGGTAAAGTGTGATAAGTTCAAAATATCACAAATCTTAGGTACATACTATTACTATAAATAACTACTAAAAAAATAAAGTAGAACAAAGAGGTACAGCTAATAAGCCAATAGTGGAGATAAAATGGTATGTTAAAAAATATTCAATTAATCCAAAAGAAGTTAGGAAAAGAAGATACAAGAAACAAAATGTAGAATGGGTAAATATAGAATGGTAATAAGATCAAAGACTTATATCCAACTACATTGATATATATAATAAATGTAAATGGGTAAATATTCCATTAAAAGGCAGAGTTTGCCCAGCAGGTTTTTAAAAAGCAATATTCAAATTTACATTATCCATAATAAGCTCATTTTAAATATAAAGATACATGTTAAAAGTAAAAGGATCATAAGCAATATACTATTTTACCCTAATCATGAGAAAATTAGAGTGATTCCATTAGCATCAGCAAATTGGGCTTTAAGACACAAAATTAAAGATAAAGAAGGTTGCTCCATAATGATTAAAGAGTTAATTTATCAAGAAGGCACAATGACTCTAAATGTGCCTGCACATAATTACAGACCTTCAAAATACATAGAGAAAAACTGACAGAAATGACAGGAGGAATAGATAAATCTATAATTATAGTTGAAAATCTCAACACTCCTGTCTCATAGTTGATAAAACTAGTATAAAGAAAGTTAGCAATACAAAAAATTTGAACAAGACTATTAAGCAATTTGGTTTAATTGACAGCTGAAGAACACTACTGCCAACAATTGCAGAGCAGACATTCTTTTAAAATACCCATGATAGGGACATCTGACTGGTTCAGTTGGAAGAGCGTGTGACTCTTAATCTGGGAGTCACGAGTTCAAGACCCACATTGGGTGTAGAGATTACTAAAAAAAAATAAATAAACTTAAAAAAATAATAAAATAAAGTACACATGACAGATCACCAAAATGGCCATAGGTCATGAAAGAAACCTCAATAAACTTGGAAGGTAGTAAAGGTATATTTTCCAATTACAGAATTAAATTTTAAAAAATTACATAAAGCACTCAACAAATTAAGAAGAAGGAAACTCCCTTAACACAATGGCATTTATGAAAAAAACTATAGCAAACATTATACTTACTGATGAAAGACTAAAATATTTCCCCTCTAAGATCAGGAAAAGACAGGGCTTTATTGCCAATTCTATTCAACATCATACTGGAAGTATTAACTGAGTGATTTTTTCCTCCAAAAAGAAATAAAAGGCATCCAGTTTGGAAATTAATAAGTAAAGTTATCTCTATGGACACATGATATAATTTCATATATAAAACATCTTAAAGAATTCACAAAAAAACTATGAGAGCTAATAAACAAATTCATCAAAGTTGCAGGGTACAGATCAACATGCAAATATCCGTTGTATTTCTGTACAATAAACAATCCAAAAAGGAAATTAAGAAAATTCCATTTATAGTAGTATCAAAAATATCAATGCTTTAGAATAAATTTCATCAAGAAGTTGCAAGACTTGTACACTAGAAACTACATACTGAAAGAAATTAAAGGAAATTTAAATAAATGGAAAGACATCCATGTTCACGGATTGGAAGACTTAATATTATTAAGATGATAATACCTAAAGCTATCTGCAGATCCAAAGCAATTCTTATTGAAACCCCAATGGTCTTTTGGGGCAAAAATGAAAAGCAAATCCTGCCTATCTCTACAGTAATAAAAACATAGTAATGCTGGCATAACAACAGTCATATACACCAATGACATAGAATTCAGGCTCCAGAAATAAACCCATATACCTGTGGCCAATTGATTGTCAGCTGAGGTTCTAAGACCATACAATGGGGAAAAAACAGTATTTTCAACAAGAACATATAGTAAATCTTAATAACTACAGATTTGACAACAGAATCTTTCATATGACACCAAAAGCACAAGCAACAAAAGAAAATAAAAAACAGGGGCGCCTGGGTGGCGCAGTCAGTTAAGCGTCCGACTTCAGCCAGGTCACGATCTCGCGGTCCGTGAGTTCGAACCCCGCGTCAGGCTCTGGGCTGATGGCTCGGAGCCTGGAGCCTGTTTCCGATTCTGTGTCTCCCTCTCTCTCTGCCCCTCCCCTGTTCATGCTCTGTCTCTCTCTGTCCCAAAAATTAATAAACGTTGAAAAAAAAATTAAAAAAAAAAAAAAAGAAAAGAAAAACAGATAAGTTGAACTTAAACAAAATTAAAAGCTTTTGTGCATCCAAAGACATTATCAATAAAGTGAGAAAAAAACAATCCATAGAATAGGAGAAAATATTTACGAATCATATATCTCATAAGGGTTTAGTATCAAAAATATATAAAGGACTCTTACAACTCAACAACAACCGCAATTTTAAAATGAGCAAAAGACTTAAATAAACATTTTTTCCCCCAGGAAGATACTAAATGGCCAACAGATACACGAAAAGATGTCTGATATCATTAGTCATTAGGGAAATACAAACCAAAACCATAATGAGACATCACTTCACATCTACTTAGATGGCTATAACCAAAAAATAGAAGATAGGTGTGGACAAGCATGGAAAAAAAAATGGAACCCTGTACATTGCTGGTTAAAATATAAATGGTGCAGCCATTGTGGAAAACAGCTTTGTAGTCCTCAAAAAGTTAAACATAGAATTACCATGTGGCCTAGGAGTGGTCCTAGATATATGCCCCAAAGAACTGAAAACAGGTATTCAAATAAAAAAACTTGTACACACTGTTTATAACAGCATTATTCACAATAGCTAAAAGTTGGAAGCAACCAAATGTCCTTCAACTGATGAATGAATAAACAAAATGTGGTATATTCATAAGTGGAATATTATTCAGCCATAGAAAGAAAAAAAGTACTAATACATGCTACAGCATGGCTGAACTATGAAAATATGCTAAGTGAAAAAAGCCAGACTTAAAGGTTTCATATTATATGATTCAATTTTCATATTAAATATTCAAAACAGGAAAATCCATAGAGATATAAAGACATTAGTGATTGTAGGTGACAGGAAGAGGAGGGAATGGGGAGTGATTTCTTAAAGGGTACACAGTTACTTTGTGAGTGATGAAAATGTTTTGGAACTAGAGAGAAGTGATGGCTGTACAACATTCTGAATGTACTAAGTGAATTTTACACTTAAAAATGATTCATTTTCTCCTAAACAACCAATGGATCAAAGAAGAAATTAAAGGAGAAATAAAACAGTTCTTGAGGCAAATGAAAATGGAAACCCAACATACTAGAACTTATGGGATGCAGCAAAAGCAGTTCTAGGAGGGAAGGTCTTAGCAAAAAATGCCTACATTAAGAAGCAAGAAAGATCCGAAGTAAATAACCCAACTCTATGCCTTATGGATGTAGAAAAAGAAGAATAAACTGACCCCAAAGTTAGCAGAAGAAAGTAAATAATAAAGATTACAGCAAAAATAAATGAAATAGAGAACAGAAAAGCAACAGAAAATATTAACCAAATGAAAACCTGATTCTTTGAAAAGATCAACAGAATTCACAAACCTTTAGCTAGACTAACCAAGGAAGAGAGAGAAAGAATCCAAATCAACAAAACTATAAATGAAAAAGAGGACATTACAACTGATACTATAGAAATTCAAAGGATTATAAGAGGGTACTATGAATAGCTATATGTTAACAAACTGGACAAACTAGGAAAAATGAAAAAAATTCCTAGACACATACAATTTACCAAAACTGAATCAGAAAGAAACAAAATCTACACAGATCAATTACTAGAAAGGAGACTGAATCTGTAATCAAAAACCTCTCAATGTAGAAAAGCCCAGGATTTCATGGCTTCACTGATGAATTTTACCAAACATTTAAAGAAGAACTAATGACAATCCTTCTCAAACTCTTCTGAAAAATTTAAGAAGAGGGAACAGTCCTAAACTCATGTTAAAGGCCAACATTATCCAGGTAGAAAAACTAGAAAAGAACACTACTAGAAAACTATCAGCAAATATTTCTGATAAATATAGATGCAAAAAATTCTCAAATACTAGTAGACTAAATTCAGCAGCACATTAAAAGGATCATACACCATTATCAAGTGGGATTTATCCTTGGAATGCAAGAATGGTTCAACATATGCGAATCAATCAATGTGATATATCACATTAATAGAAAAAAAAAGAATCAGATGATCATCTCAATAAACAAAGAAAAGGCATTTGACAAAATTCAACATCCATTCGTAATTAAAATCCCTTAACAAATTAAGGCATAGAAGAAATTTCCAACATAAGAAAAGCCATATATGACAAGCACACAATTGACATCATACCCAGTGGTAAAAGGTTGAAAGTTTTTCCTCTCAGGTCAGGAATAAGACAATGGTGCCAACTCATCACTCTTACTTAACATAGTACTAATAGTCCTACCTAGAGCAATCAGGCAAGAAAAAGAAATAAAAGATATCAGAATCAAAAAGACAGAAATAAAACTGTCTCTGTTTGCCAATGACATAATTTTACATATAGAAAATCCTAAAGACCCAACCAAAAAACCCACGAATGAATTCAATAAAATTGAATTAACTTACAAAAATCAGTAGCATTTCTAAATACAGTGAGTTTTCTGAAAATGAAATAAATCAACCACATTTACAATAGCATCAAAAACAATAAAATACTTTGGAATAAATTTAACTAAGGAGGTGAAAGATCTCTACTCTGAAAACTACAAGAAACTGATGAAAGAAAGTGAAAAAGACAAAAATAAATGGAAAGATAGCCAGTGTTCATGGACTGAAAGAATTAACACTGATAAAATGTCAACACTACCAAAAGACATCGATAGATTCAATGCAATCTCTATCAAAATTCCAATTGCATTTTTTTACAAAGAATAACTCCTAAAGAGTTATTTAGGAGAATAACTCCTAAAGAAATAAACTAAAATTTATATAGAACCATAAAAGAACCCAAATAGCCAAAGAAATTCTGAGAAAGAAGAACAAAGCAGGAAGCATCGTATTTCCTGATTTCAAGTTTTACTATAAAGCTATAGTCATCAAAACAGTATAGTACTGACATAAAAATAAATAGGTCAATGAAACAGAATCAAGAGCCCAGAAATAAAACCAGGCATATACAGTCCACTAATATTTGAATAAAGTCAAGAATATTCAATGGAGAAAAGACAGTCTTTTTAATAAATAGTGATGGGATAATCAGATATTCACAAGTAAAAGAATAAAACTGTAGTCATAACTTACACTACTCAAAACAAACAAACAAACAAACAAACAAAAAAACAGAAATAGGGGCTCCTGGGAGGCTCAGTTGGTTAAGCAGCCAACTTCAGCTCAAGTCATGATCTCATGGTTCACGGGTTCAACCCCGCGTCAGGCCCTGTGCTGACAGCTCTGTCTCTCAAAGGTGAATAAATGTCACACACACACACAAAAATTTTTAAAAAACTAACAAGAAATAAGTTGAAAATTTAAATGTAATACCTGAAACCCTGAAATTTCTAGAAGAAAATATAAAACTAAAGCTCTATGGCAATGATTTTTTGGATATAGTAATAAAGCGCAAGTAACAAAATAAAAAATAAAGTAAGACTACATCAAACTAAAAAGCTTCTGCACAGCAAAAGAAACCATCAACAAAGTGAAAAACAACCAACAGAACAGGAAAAAATATTTGCAACCATACATTGGATATGAAATTAATACTTAAAATATATAAAGAACTCCTAAAACTCAATTGCAAAAAGCCAAATAAACCAATTAAAAATGAGCAAAGGACATGAATATACATTTCTGCAAAGAAGATATACAAAAGGCCAACAGGTACATTAAAAGACACTAAATATTACTAGTCATGAGGGAAATGCAAATTACAACCAAATTGAGACATCACCTCATTCCTCCTAGAATGGCCATCACCAAGAAGACAAACAACAACAACAACAACAACAACAACAAATTCTGATGTGGATGTGGAGAAAAGGGAACCTTTGTGCATTGTTGGTGGGATTGTGAACTGGTGCAGCTGCTATGGAAAGCAGTATGGAGAATCCTGAAAAACTTAAAAATTGAACTACCATATGATCCAGCAATTCTACACTGAGAATACATCCAAAGGAAATAAAAACACTAAACTCAAAAAGACATCTGTTATCCCCATTTCATAGCAGCATTATTTACAATAGCCTAGACATAGAAACAACCTAAATGTACATCAATGGATGAGTAAATAAAGAAATTGTGGCACATATATTCAACAGAATATTATTCAACCTTAAAAAGGAGGAAATCATATTATTTTTTACAACATGGATAGACCTTGAAATCATTATGGTAAGTGATATACGTCAGACAGAGAAAAACAAATACTTTATGATCTCACTTATGTGTTCGGGGTGGGGGGAGGAACTCTCAGATAAAGAGGTCAGACTTGTGTTATCAGAGGCAGAGGGTGGGGAAAAAGGAATTTGGAGGAACGTAGCAAAATATGCCAACTTCCAGTTATAAGGTAAATAATTAGCAGGGATAGAATGTACAGCATGGTAACCATAGCTAACATCGCTGCACAGGAAAGTTGTTAGGAGAGTAAATCCTATCAGTTCTCATCACAATGAGAATGTTTTCCCCTTTCTTCTTTTTTTCTTTCTTTTCTTTGTATTCTGTCAATATGAGAAGATGGATGTTAGCTGAACCTATTGTGGTCATCATTTCACAGTATGTGGAAATAGAACCATCATTCTGTATGCCTTAAACCTATACAGTGATGCATGCCAATTATTTCTCAATAAAACTGCAAAGAAAAATTATAATCCAGCGAAAAACTGGTTTCTTCTGCTTAGTTTAGACGAAGCATCTTTAAACATCAAGTAACATGATTCTAGGCATTAATTAAACCCTGTGTAAATGAATTTTTTCTTTAAGTCATTAAGGATATATTTCTTAACTTTGCCTATTTTTTTAAATTATTTTTTTATAACGTTTATTTATTTTTGAGACAGAGAGAGACAGAGCATGAACAGGGGAGGGGCAGAGAGAGAGGGAGACACAGAATCTGAAGCAGGCTCCAGGCTCTGAACTGTCAGCACAGAACTCTAGTGGGGCTGAAACTCGTGAACTATGTGATCATGACCTGAGCTGAAATCGGACGCTTAACGGACTGGACTGAGCCACCCAGGCGCCCCAACTGTGCCTATTTTTAAGTCTTTATTACACTATAATTTATCAACTGCTACGAAAAGGGAAAATATTTGATTTATCATTGGGTCCATATGAAGAATTTTATTGTAGAATTTATTTTTCTGTAACCAATAAGTACTATTTTTTCCATTTATTCAGTTTTTGGCTTTGATGTTTTATCATGTGCTTATAAAGATCAGGTCTCAGACCCTAAAAATAGTTAATTTTATATTATATGAATTTTTCCTAAGTAATAAAACTAATCAATAGTAAAAAAATATATAAAATTCTCAATTATTTGGAAATTCAACAAAATATCTGTAATTTGAGTCAAAGAAGATCTCAATGGGAAATACTACATTTTAACTGAATGATAATAAAAACAGAGCATATCAGAACTTATGAGATGCATTTACATAAGTGCAAAGGATAATATTTATACACTTAAATACTTATATTAAAAAAAGAATAGGGGTGCCTCACCGGCTCAGTCAGTAGGGAATGTGACTCTTGATCTCAGGGTCGTGAGTTCAAGCCCCACACTGGGTGTGAAGCCTACTTAAAAAAAAAAAATCTAAATTTCCAGCTTAATAAGCAAAAATAAGAGGAATATATAAAAATCTAGAGTAAGAATTTTTTTAAATTATAAAGATAAAAATGTAAATGGATAAAATAAAAAGAGACCTTCACTGAGATCATAAGCTGGTTCTTTGAAAAACTGAATAAATTTTATAAAGCTCTAGCTAGTCTAATCATGAAAAAAAAAAAGAAGACACAAATTATCCATTAGAATGAAAGAAGGGACAATAATAGAGATCCTCCTAATATTATAAAACTACTAAGAGGTTATCATGAACACCTTCATGCTAGTAAATTTAACTATTTTGATGATATGGACTTTTTGAAAAGATATTAGCAGATTGTATTTTATAAAATTGGTACAATAATTCTTACTCCATATGCTCTTTCAGAACCTACCTCTCCCCCATCAAGAGATGGAGTCTACAACTCATACCCTTGAACTTCAGCAGGGTTTTACAAGGGCTTCTACTAACAGAATACAACAGAGATGGCATTAGATAACTTCAGAAGCTAGGTCATAAAACTGAACACAGGTTCAGCCTAACACCATCCAAATCCAAAAGCTGTGTTCTTCAAAATAGCATTAATAGGGGCACCTGGGTGGCTCAGTCGGTTAAGCATCTGACTTCAGCTCAGGTCATGATCACATAGCTCACGAGTTTCAGCCCCACGTAGAGTTCTGTGCTGACAGTTCAGAGCCTGGAGCCTGCTTCAGATTCTGTGTCTCCCTCTCTCTCTGCCCCGCCCCCACTCATTCTCTCTCTCTCTCTCTCTCTCTCTCTCTCTCTTTCATTCTCTCTCTCACTCTCTCAAAAATAAATATTTAATTTAAAAAAAAAACACAAATAGCATTAATAAAATAAAAAGACAAGATGCAAACTGGGAAAAAATATTTGCAATACATATAGCTGACAAAGGATTTGTATCCAGAATATTTAGAGAACTCTTGTAACTCATTAAGAAGACAACTCAAAAAATGGGCAAAAGATTAGAATAGACGCTACATAAAATAAGATATACAAATGACCACCAATAAGCATACAAAGCCATGCTTAGAAAAGGATATTGTATTATTCCATTTGTATGAAATTCTAGTACAGGCAAAACTAATCCATAATTTCAGAAAGCAGTCAAGTAGTTGACTAGGGGCAAGAGTTGCAAAGGCAACTGACTGCAGAGTGGCATGAGTAAACTTTTTCAGAAGATGAATATTTTCTTTATTTTGAATGCAAATAATTGTGCACTTGAAAGTGGTGCTCCACACTGTTCTATTGTTCTGATAAATTTCTTAATATTTGTTGAATATTTACATCATTGAAGTAGTTTAAAAGATAAATTTAGGGATTTGGTGTTTATTATAATGTCAACATATAGCATTTCTTACATATAAATCAAGTTTCAGAATATCTAAGGTCACTTTTAGTGCAAAATCTATATTTTCCCATAAAATAAAATAAAAAATTCTCTACAAAGAAATCAAACACTTTAACTGTGTTCTCATATATCCCTGATTTTTCCTTCCTGATTCTTCATGACCTAAATAAGGAGCTGAAGAGAAAGAATAACTTTCTACACTGAGCCACGGAACATGTTTGTTGTCTCCCCCTGACATTGCAGTACTTCAGCTCCCAGAATAATTGAAGGAATGAGACCCAGGGTGGTTTTCATTAGGTTCATGCATTACAAACTACAAATGCTGCTTAAAATCTACTCTTTTTCCTCTTCTCCTACTTTCTTAGAATTTTCCTAGTGGTGCTGATTATGAAACAGTCAGGCCTTACATCAAACTCAGAATTTAGAGGGAAAGGTGCAATGACTTAAGAACAGCAGTTTCTGAATAGGTGATTATTTATGTTATTAAATGGAAGGACGCCAAAAAAAATGGATATCATCAAACATGTTTCTGAGTATTGAAAAATCAGCGTATTACTTTATTGTCATAATAATAATAACAATAGCCAACTATGATAACAGTATTTATTATGAGGAAGGCATTATTCTAAGTAATTTCCGTATATTAACTCATGTTAATTCCCACAATAACCATGGAAGGCATTTCGTATCCCTATATACAGACAAGCAAACTGAGGCACAGAGAAATTAAGTAGTTTGCCCAAGGTTGTATAGCTAATAAACGCCATAGTTGGAATTTAAACCCAAATAGTGTGGTCCAAAGTCTGAGCCTTTATTCTATGTCACCTCTCAATGTTTATTGTACCAGCATTTGACTGCTATTAAAAGCAAGGGTCTAGACTCTCACTTGTGTGATTCTGCAATAAGAGTTCTAGATTACTTTCCTGGCCCATTTCATATATTTAGTATGTATGAACAAATACATCTTAATCTATATCTATACACACACATTTGGAAAATATATATATGCACACAAATACATATGTATACATCATATAAGCGACCTGAAAACATAGGAAGAAAGCAAAATAAAAGGTTATTGATGATAGACAATAACCACACAGTTTACTCAAGAGTTCATGCTACACATCCTAAAAGATCTCTTCCTTCTCTCGTCTTTTATTGCACTTTCTTTCTACCTTAATCATGATACATCCCATATACTATACTTAGTACCATTGTTATTTGTGTATTTTTCTCAATGCCTTAACTCCAGTATAAATTGAGGCCATGTCTAAGACATGTAACCTAGTTCACTGACTTTCATATAACAGCTGCTAACAAATGTTTGTTGATTTGTTTCCTCTGATACTCATAGGCCTGATGCAGCAGAAGTCTATCTAAAAACAAAACTCACTGCCAACAGAAGTCAGTACAGGAAGGCAAGTAGATGAGTTCAAGAGTCTGAGGATGCTGTCCTCACTCTAGTTATGATCATACAGTTGTAGAAAGAGCAGAAATAGACCATGATTTGCTCCTGCCTCTGCCATAAACTATGTGATCTTGGTAGAGTTACTTATCCTCTCTTAATGAGAATCTCAGTATTCTCATTTAGGAAATGTACTTTGACAATTTTAAATAAAATAAGGAGTATATAAGTCTTAGCATGGTACCAAGCATAAAATAAGGACATGATAAACTTATCCCTCTCACATCTCATCTCTTTATCTCTCCCGGATAGGCCTCACAAATTAAATGTAGGTAAACGTAAAATAATCTGAGTATAAAAGACAGTATGAATGAATGCCATGTAGGAATAAAGATCAAATGTTGCCACATCTTCCCATAATGGATGTGAAATAGAAATCTGGAGTTTTATGTGGAATTTTTCCACAGTTACATGTTGATAGGGATGTCAAAATTATTGAACCACTGTATTGCCAATATTGTGAGGTCAAACAAAACTTGTCTACTGTCCTTTCACATCCAAAGGCCATACCTGCTGCCCTTACTCATCTAAAAAGGCAAACAACACTGCCATCTGCAACACAACCTGAATTTAAGTAGGCATAGACAAATATATCTCTGTATCTATGTGCACACCACACATTTTGTGATGTACACATGGCTTTGGGGACATATTGTCAGAAACCATCTGCCTTACTTTATTTCTTTTCAAACTGATTATTTCCCAACATGATGACATGAATTTAGCTAATCCCAGCAGGGGAAATTATTATATTAAGTCTCTCCTCTATTTAGTCAGACAACAATTCTTGAACACAAGGTCAGAGTCATTCTGCCTTAACCATTCTCCTGTGTTTTTAACAACTGCCTTTGTGCCCAGATGGTCTGAGTCACAGCCTTCTTCAATACACATGTGCTTTTGCCATTTCCTCTGGATCCTTTCTTAAGAGTGGAAGTCACAAGATAAGTGACAATTTTTTAAAGGCTAATTAAGAGCCTTTCTGCATACGTCCTACTTAATTAGCTTCTGTCAACCTTGATTATACTCAAATTTTAAAAATTGCACTTTACTTATATTTATTCTGCTTGTATGAATCATGTGAAATAACAGAAAGCAGCTATTGTTCTGTGCTTTCCCTGTGAATGACTACTATATTGTAATAAAGGAATTATCAAAATAATATAAATGCTAACCCAGAGACTCTTTAATGTGAATATATTTCATACTGATGAACTCCTATAATTGCTGCGAATGTTTAAGGACAGAAAGGTAATTTTTCTCTGGCATAATAGCTCCTGGCAACTGCTTTAGAATTGCTTAATATGAAGGTGACCAGTGGGGAGGGCCACTTCTCTGCTCTGTACTAGTGCTCTTCAAATTCTGGTAGGTTACCACTTTTCTGTAGAGCTTGTAAACTACTCAGATTCCCTGTCCCCACCTGAACTTGTATGACCCTTATCTTGTGTGTCCCTTCTCCTCTCTGATCTTCAGTATTCTCTTGTCTAAAATGGGAATTACATCTACATTGTATTTAAGAGTTTAAAATATAATAATGAGCAAAAGTCTTAGCACAGTGCCAAATTCAGAGTACCAACACAGTCCTGATTCAGTGAGCACCCTCCCCCTGGTAATCCTGCTGCAGGTGGTCTGGAACTAAGCGTATTTTGAAAAAGTCTTCCCTTGTCTCTAGACTATGATTCTCAGCCCTGGTAATTCACAGAATTACCTGTGCCACTTTTCAAACTATTAGTCCTTGAATTTCACTCCCAGAAATTCTAACACTACATGTCTAGCAAGGAGCCCAAACATTCTGAAATTTTGAAAAAAGTGATTCTAACAGTAGCCAGAGGAGATTATCATTCATAGCAGTGGTCTCTAAATATCTTTATCCATGTACACTGGGGAAAAAATTCAGCATGTATCTATAGATAGATAGATGATAGATAGATAGATAGATAGATAGATAGATATTATTGAAATGTAAGCCAGTTTTACTATATTATGTATTATATGCTTAGAAAATATGCAAAGATTGGGGCACCTGGGTGGCTCAGTCGGTTAAGCATCCGACTTCCACTCAGGTCATGACCTCACAGTTCATGGGTTCAAGCCCTGCATCAGGCACTGTGCTGACAGCTCAGAGTCTGGAGCTTGCTTCAGATTCTGTGTCTCCCTGTCTCTCTGTCCATCCGCTGCTCACATTCTGTCTCTGTCTCTCTCTCAAAAATGAGTCAATCTTTAAAAAAAAATTGAAAATATTCAAAGACAATTTTTAAATAAAATAAAACAAAAAAATTTAATTATGTTTTATTTATTAATGGCATCAAAGCTCTTTTGCCAGTACTTAAAAAGTTATTTCTAGTGAAATTCCAGAAACTTAGTTCTTAAATGTTTGCTGACATCATGCTACTAGCTACAATTTCACAGCATAATATACACTGTTTACATCTCAGAATAGCTCAAAGCACAATGCAAGTCAATATGTAACCATGTATCTAAAAGCATACATCATTAGTGATGGTGGATATAAATTCCTATTTCAAAGAGTCTTCTTGATAATCCCAATCTTTTTTGCTGACTGCTTGCTAGATCTGATTAGACTGCCAATGTTTTACCTTGCAATGTGGCTGATGGAGAGCTTGTATAAGGAGTCAGAGTATTAACACATTGATTTTCTTCTTGTTTTCCTGTGTTTGTATTATTAGCATGGTTCTCATCAGCAGAGTTTTTTTGGCAGGAATCTTTTTTTTAAGTTTACTTATTTATGTTGATTGGTGGGGAGGGGCTGGGAGAGAGGGAGAGAGAGTCCCAAGCAGGCTCTGCGCTGTCAGCCCAGAGGCCCATGCAGGGCTCCATCTCATGAACCGTGAGATCATGACCTGAGCTGAAATCAAGAGTCAGGCATTTAACCAACTGAGCCAGCCAGGTGGCCCTCTACAAGAATCTTCTGAGGCCTTTGCAGTGTTTACTAGGGGGGGTCTTCTTAAGGCTCTACTAAATATTCATATTCTTGGACTATCACAGGTCACACTTGGCTTCAGATTCATTCAAAAGGACGTAGGCTAGGAGTTACAGCTTGCCAGAGAACAGAGTTAAGCAGAGCTAAGCATTCTTCTTCTGTCAGAGTCCTTGAGCAGTTCTTGCTGCACTCCAAAGGGTGGCCTCTGACCTCCCTATGTGACAGCTCAGATTCAGGACTAGGAAATCCTCCACATTGGGTTGTTTCAGAATCTGTCCTGATAGCCAGTGTCTCTTGCAGCAACTCCATAACCATAGATCTGGGGTTCCCACAGGGACATGCTGTGGATCCAAGATCACCACTTAGCCAAAGGCTATAGTGCCTCCATTAGGAATATATAGTTCCCCCAGTCTAGTTGCAGCCTTTCACTCAGTCATTTTTGCCAATAAGCAATATTGCCAAGCAACCTGCGTGACATATCTTTATAAAAACTCTAAGGGAAGTACTGGAAAGTTAATAAAAGGGCAAGTTCTTAATCAGAAGGAGAAAGGGTTTGCTAACCCTGTTTTTACACCATTGTGGATATCCAACTTCGTGGTAGTTAGTTAAGTAAAAACTGAGGATATAATTTTTACATTCACTTAACTGAGCACACAGCACACATCATACCACATTTTTCTAAAAGCCAGAAAACATGTGAGGGTGTCTCTGTTACCTCTGCCTTGGGGAAGCTTACATCCAAATATCTCATGTAGTTATACACAACTAGGAAACATTTGATGCATGGACAGGACTGAGGAAGAAGTGCTATCATATTCTCATATTTTCTCATTTTTAATAGATCTTTTAGAGAAGTGTTAGGTTCATACCTTGAGAGGAAGCTATAGAGATTTCACATGTACTCTCTGCCCCATATATGGATAGCCTCCTTCATTATCAACATCCCTCACCACAGTGGTACACTTGTTATAATTGATGAACTGACACTGACACATCAAAATCACCCAAAGTTCATAGTTTACATTAGGGTTCACTCTTGGTATTGTAAATGCTATGAGTTTGGACAAATGTATAACGACATGCATCCACCATTATAATAAAATATAAGGGCCATGAAGAACACTCAGGACGCTTTGTTGTGGGAGGCTTTGGCACACATTACAGGACATGAAGCTTCTTTGGCTCTAACTCACCAAAACCAGTAGCATTCTCCCTCTATGGAACAATCAAAAAAACATGGTGGATACATTTTCTCATCATTTTGGATTAAAAAATAGATGAAAGCTAGATAAATGATACATACATACATACATACATACACAGCTACATAGATACATAGATAGAAACACTAATATTTTGTTTCCGAACTCCAATGAGCTGCTTCTTCACACTCATTGAGGAGCATCTCTCCTCTTTGGAGACACTGTTCTTCATCCTACATCATCTGAGCTCTGCTTACTCCACCAGCCTCATCCAGTCATATTTCTCCTTATTCTCTGTGCACTGTCCTCAGTGCACTCTTCTTTTAGCTCTTCTAGCCAGTGCTTGTCAAACTGTAACATACATATGAATCACCTGGAGATTTTGTTTTGCAGATTCTGATGGAGACTGAGGGAAGGACCAACAAGTTCCTGGTGTGCTGATACCACAGCACAAAGACCTCATTTTGAGTAGAAAGTCTCTGGGTCCACATCAGAATCACCTGGGGAGCTTGTGAACCAGCTGACACCTGGGTTCTGCCTCCAGCAAGGCCATCCTATTTCTCCTCTGAAAACTGCCTCATATACTCTTCCTTCTTCTCTAAGGTACTTCACACAACAACTCCTACCAGACTACTTCAAATCACAGCTGAAATGTCACTGCTTGCATAAGACCCCTGTCTTAGGCTGTTTGGGATGCTTTAACAAAAATACCAGTGACTAGACTAGATGGCTTAAAAACATCAGAAATTTATTTCTCATACTTCTAAATGCTGCGAAGTCTAAGATTCAGGTGCCAGCAGATTTGGTATCTGGTGAGAGCTCACTTCACAATAACTTCACATAGTGGAGGGGGCAAGGGAGCTCTCTGGGGTCTCTTTCATAGAGCATTAACCCCATTCATGAGGGTCAAGCTCAAAGGCCCCACCTCCAAATACTATCACATTGGGCATCATTAAGTTTCAACATATAAATGTGGGGTGACAAATTTGGTCTATAGCAGCCCTCTGTCAGTCTCTTTTACCACCCTAATCTGTACCTCATAATGCTCCCAGCATTACAATTAAATAATGAAATGCATGTATCTGTTTACTTTCTGTCAAAATTCCTTTAAGCAGGGATCATGCCTGCCTGCTTCGTTCATTGTTATATCCCCAGTGCCTAGCATTGTGCCCCACACATGCTAAGACCTGTCTTAATATTTATTAAGTAAATGAATCAATCTTTTAAAATACATATCTCTGTGTAATACCAAGCAAACTAAAGAAATATGAACCCTACACTTCTAAACTATATGAAAAATATATATTCTTATTATTTAATCTCAAAAATGACACTCTTAACAATACTACCACGTTAGTCAAAACTCATATATTAAGCATCTATTTTGTCAGTCAATAGATGAGGGGGGAACCTGGCTGGCTCAGTGAGTAGAGCATACAACTCTTGATCTCAGTGTTGTAAGTTCAAGCCCCATGTTGGGGAGATTACTTAAAAATAAAATCTTAAAAAAATATATAATAGTAAAGAAGACAGATAAAACCCCAGACCTAACAAAGCTGTAAGGTATACAGATATATTCAAGGATTTGGGGTTCCGACAAATCTGAAGAGACTAAGGTCAGGCATCTCTCTCTTCTCCATAGTGGGAATGAGGCTGAAAATGACAGGTGCTGCACACCGATCTAAGACAATTTGTATACATAATTACATGCATTAAATTAAATAATTTCAAGTGGATTAAATGAGGTGTTATTAAGCATATATTGAGGGTCCTGAAGCTAATCCAGGGAAAGTGGGAAGCTTCCCTGGGGAAATACATTTAGATTGAGACCTAAACAATAGTTTAGACAGGCAAAGTGTGAGAAGTATGGAGATTTCCAAGAGAAGGAACAGTATGTTCAAATGGCAGGATCCTAAGGAAAAAGACCTGAGTGAAAGGGTCCAACAAGGCTGGAGCAGATGTGTGAGGTGAGGCTGGAGAAAGAAGCAGGAAACAGGTCGTGCAGGAACTTGTAGAAAATTTTCAACTTTATTCTGAGTTCAGTGCTAAGTACCCAAGGAGTTTTAAGCAGAGAAATAACGTGTTTTGGTGGCAGCACTGGAAGATGTTCCTGGCTCCAGCAACTCCAGATAAGCCTCTGCTTCTCCTAATGATTATTATTTAATTCTTATTTATTTATTCTTCTGCAGTTTTCTGAACCATAAAATATCTCTGTCCTTTGTAAATTACTTGGTGATTCATCCTGAGCCTTATAAAGCTTAGCTGAAGGCATTCTGATGCTTATAGTCTACATATTTTCCCAGAATCTAATCAAAAAGCCATAATTCAATCTTTGATTGTTCTCAATAGGGCATACTACCTTAAAATATTATTTTACCCATTTTGGTAGCAATATTTAATCAGGTATTAAAGTTGCAGGAATTAAAACTATACATAAAATTATACTTCTATTTTAAAAGATATAAAAAAGGTATCTTAGTGTCTGGAAAGCAATACAAATGACTACTAAGTTTGAGGAGAGAAAATGTACTTATTAATATTTACAATAGAAATTTTATAATATTTGAATTGTTTTAGGTGATCAATGCTGCATACACCCTCCTCTCCATAAACAGAGCATGTAGTTTGATTTAATCTGGAGTTAGATGTAACAAAATGAAGAAAGTCTGTTTCTTAGCAGCACGATTTTTTCCAAGGAAGATTTTTTTTAGATTGAGATAATATTTATTTAATGATTTGAATGCATAGAGATGGGGATAGTAAATGTGAGACCCTCTGCCCAAGAAGTATGCTTGTAGACAATAAGTAATTCCTCCCTTGCTACATCTGTTTTGCATGAAACCAGTGGTTTTAAATTCTATTAAGCTCCACTGGCCCCTTCTTATGATAAATATTGGATAAGATCTCCAGAAATTAAATTATTGGATATTTCCTATCTATGAACATTTGCAATTTGATAAAATGCCTTAAAAGTACTATAAGTAGGGTTGCTAGATAGAGGGGCAATACTTAGGACACACTTATACTAAAAAATCATTGTTTACACGAAATTTAAATTTAATTGGTCTTCCCATATTTTTATTTGCTAAACCTGACAACCATAATTATAGAAGGAACAATAACATAAGAGTTATTTGAGTATATAACTGCTCAGCCTTGACTACACTAGGACACATAATGAGGTAGTCAGATGCTTGCACCTATGATGGAATTACTGCAATTGGAATAGCTACAAATGCACTGATATTGGTAGGTCACTGGCCATTCAAATAACTGTATTACAGCCATTAATGGTGTGATTTTATGAAATGACAAACACCCTCTAAGACAAAACAAGCCACCAACTTCTTTTGATTTCCACAGTGGTTGCATTCTTGAAAAATCTGGCATATATTAAAACCACGCAGGGGTGCCTGGGTGGCTCAGTTGGTTAGGCGACCGACTTCAGCTCAGGTCACGATCTCACGATTCGTGAGTTCGAGCCCCGCGTTGGGCTCTGTGCTGACAGCTCAGAGCCTGGAGCCTGCTTCGGATTCTGTGTCTCCCCCTCTCTCTCTGCCCCCTCCCCTGCTCACACTCTGTGTCTCACTGTCTCTCAATAATAAATAAACGTTAAAAAAATTATAAAAAAACAAACAAACCATGCCAAACACACATACACACACACTGTAGGTGAGCTCTAGGTTCAGATAATGACAGGATTTCTCACTTATGTGAATATCCAGCAGGACATTCAAGGGTCATGGAAGACATGGTACAATTTGTTATGTTGGACTTTGCTACACATTGAAGAACATTTAGCTTCTTTGGCTCCAGCTCATCACAGCCAGTAGTGTTCTCCCTCCATATTAACAGTGGAAAAACACTCCCACAGATATCCCCTAATGGATTGTAGCAGTCTCGTTGAAATTAGTAATTAAAACCATACGTAAAGGAAGAGTGAGGGGAGACTTCTTCTAGGACAAATGAAGGAAGATTTGAGGAAAGAACATAGATGAATAATTTAAATTTGATCAACTTTCTTCTCTTCATACATCATAAAACTGCTGGTTGGCCTACAAAACCGTTGGCAAAATACCCATTTCTTTGTTTCTGAGAGCTTGGAGTCAGGAGGAAAAAAATAGGCTCTGAACATATATTCCCTCTCCCTCTTCTAGGACCCATCACCCATAGTGGGGGAGGAAGGGTAAGGAGTCAGAGGTCATGGGAGACTACTTGTCAGTATTAGGAAGGGGTTTCCCGCTTTGCTCTTGTTCTGCTGGGTAGTGCTGAAGACCTTAGCTTATGTGGTAGTTGCTGCATAAAGACTACATGTGTTTTTTTCTTGAAATAGTGTAAAACTTCACTCTGGCCCCCTCCAAAATGGGTAAATCCCTTCTCTACCCACCCAGAGCTCCTACCCCTCCTGTAATTTCTGGGTCAATCATTGAAGTCCTCTTTCCACACCCTCCAAGGACTAAGGACTGGATGTCTGGGTTAGTGCCTCCCCTCTGCTTCTTAGACGTACTATAGCACAATTACTTCTGGAACCATATGTTACTCCATTGGTCTCCCTTTGTCAGAAATCTCCAGGCCTCACTGGGCACTAGTCTCTAGGTTCTTACATATCTCAAATCTCTGAGGACTGATGTCAAGAATTTCCAGTTTTCCACAGTGAAGAAGAGGCTGAAAATGGCAAGTTTTTCACACTGGTCTAAACCAATTTGAATCTTCCTGGAAGATATCTATAGTTCTGCAGTTAGACATAGGTAAGAACTGTGTAGGTCCTTCCCCTCAACCTTGCTACCACATGGTATGCTACAATAAATTTGCTACCCCTACTGGCAAGCATGTAAAGGGCAACAAAATAGTCTTACAATATGTACTGGAGGTTTAATAAAATCCTCAGTTTCTGTCCAACCATGCATGAAAGTTCTCTTGAAGCAAGTACAATGGTATTCATTTAGCCTTCTGGTCAGAGTCAGGTAACAAAATCTTCCAATAGGAAACTGAAAACAGTCTCCCAATTTCTTTGCAATCCTACACCAAGGGGGTTGTTCCAAATAGTGTAGGCTCTTGAATTCCCTGAGCACTTACATTCTCTTCATACAAGGGGGAAATGGCTGTACAATATTACTCGTCTATTCACACATCTTGAGCATCACTGATTTCACTAATGAAAATTTTCTAATATTCATTTGCTAATTAACAAAGATAACTGAAGTCAGTGTGCCTTAAGAGAGTGGATCTCTGATTCATCCATCATTCAAATGCTAACTAACTACTTTCAAAGTGTGCATGTCCAATTAAGAGAACTTCAAATATTAACTAACCACCCATAGGATTAGTAGATTAAAACTAATTAATATGCATATATCATACTCTCTGTGATGATACAATAAGCAGACATCCTGGTTGACCTGGGGAGTCTTATTTTACATCTGTTGTCCAGAGATTATAAATAATGTCCCCTTTCACTTTCAAAAGTGTCCCAGTTTGGGCAAAAATTTCATAATCACCATATAATACAAGGGAATTCCTAGTTTCACAGGACACTCTTCAAGAACTTTCTCTCCATAACAACTCTGAAAACATTCAAGTTGTGCTTGCAGGGTCTACAGCTCATTAAGCATTCTGTGGATAACGAAATGCCAGACTTCCTGCTTGGAGGATACCCCCGGCAAACATGGGTGACTCTTGAGGAGATCCCATCCCTTGGCTTTGGAGAGGAGAGATCATTGCCCCCACAAGAAGGAAGGGAAAATAGGGTCTCTGTCATTTAAGCGTCTGACTTTTTGGTTCAGGTCATGATCTCATGGTTGTGAGATCGAGCCCCATGTTGGGCTCTGTGCTGACAGTGTGGAGCCTGCTTGGGATTCTCTCTCTCCTTCCCTCTCTGTCCCTTCCCTGTTCTCTCTCAAAATAAATGAACTTGAAAAAAACAAGGAAGGGAAAATAAACCACTCTTATTGAATGTCCTAAAAGGACATGCCCTGCCCCATCTCTCCCATCCTCTTTTTTACGTTGGGTTGGGAGATGTGGGGAAGGTAGATGGATAGTGGTGCTATTGATTCTACACTGTCCCCTGGTTGTGAGCCTGGCAGGCAGGATACTGGCCCTAACTGTTGGCAGCTCATTGTAGAATATGCTGTATTTCCTATCTTTGGTCATCGACCCTAGACATCCTAGTTTTTAGCCAGCAGCTCCACAGCTCCTGCTCTTTCTCTAAATTCTGGGCTCAGTCACACCTTTTTGATACCCTCCAAAAATGCTGGAAAACAAAACTTGGATGCAGAAGGATCTAAGAAAGAGAGAAAAACCCCCCTCAACATCCTGTTACACTTGCACAGACACATAGCCCGAAATTAACGTGAAGACGTTCCAATTTGGTAGACTCATGCTCATTCCATTGCCAAGTTTCTGATAGCTGTGCACATAGAGGGAGACACGCTGAGACAACTGAGATGTCATGTCTCTCAAAACCGCTGTTCAGAAAGTGGATTTGAATCCACTCTTGGTCTCACCAGTCGACTGAGTCCCCCTCCCCAATCCCACCCCTGCCCAGCTGTCTCTCTTTGAATATCTTTACTGTGGGAGAGTGGTGGCAGGGGGATGGGGGAACAGATTCACATAGGTGGCTGCAGTTTGGGCTTTAATCCCATAGTTGAAGGTAACTGAGCACCTCACAAAGGGATTCACTGACCTAATAATTTTCCTCACACAGCCTGCATTTTTTGTAGTTAGCCATCTTCAGTATTGTACTTCTTCATTTGTTTTGTTGTTTTGACCACTTCAGACCTGATTTTCACCCTGGGCACCCAATTCCTTTAGAGCTGCCCCAAGAGTGAAACACTTGATGCCATCATTTTAGTGACAAAAGGGACCATTATATGTTCAACTCCTTCACGTGAGAACCACTGTGATAGAAAGACAAAAGAATCAGGAGCTAATATTAGAGAACTTATGTTCAAATCTATTGATTAACTGTGTGATCATGGACAATGCACTAATCTGTCTCAGTTTATCTTTTTAACAATGGACAAAATTGTTTAAAGAATTGTTAAGAGATAAAAACACATCACAAAATTATAAAAATAAATAAAACATAAATGTATTTGGGGGATATTTAAATATCAGCACAAACAATTATAGCTGGTCCTCACCCTCACCCAAACCATAGATCCAAACCCTATGGTTTAATTTAACGATTTTTCAACTTTACAGTGGTGTAAAAATGGCATGTCTTTGATAGATAGAAAATGTACTTTAAATTTTGATCTCTTCCCAACCAGCACTAATATGCAGTATAGTACTGTCTCCTGGTGCTGGGCAGCAGAGTGAGCCATGGCTCCCAGTCAGCCATGTGATCACGAGGGTGAATAATTGATACACTTACAACCATTCTGCACCCAGTTAGCCATTCTGCTTTTCACTTCTAGTACTATACTAGTATTTAATAACTTACATGAGATATTCAATGCTTAATTATAAAATAGGCTTTGTGCTGAATGATTTTGCCAAACTGTAGGCTAAGCTAAGGATTCAAAGCACATTTAAGGTAAGTCAGTCTAAGCTATGATTCAGTTTGTTAAGTGTATTCAATGAATTTTCTTATGATATTTATGATAGCTTATGATATTTTCAACTTATGATGGGCTTATTGGGACATAACCCCATCGTAAGTTGAGGAAGATCTGTATGTAAGTTGTCCAAATTTACATGCTACTTAGGATGAAAATCCAAGTCTTTTAACTCAGTAATAATAACTGACATTGTTTGATTACTGACTGTTTTAGGTATTGTGCTAAGCCCTTGATATGCACATATATTCTCATTTATTATTAATATTGTTATTAATATATAAGACAAATTTAAAATGGTTAGTACACTTGTCAATGCAACATATATAGTAAGCAGCAAAAACATAGTCAAATCAAAGTTTGTGTAACTAGAGAAGCTGAGCTCTTGTAGCCAAGTTAGCAGATCTTAAATTTACATATCAGGAATCAAATTAAAAATACTAAATTACGTGATTCATCTTTAAAGTTTGAGAGACCATTGTTAGGGGCAATCAGTCTCAGTTAATGTACAAAAACACCTGGCACAGTGCCTGGAACAAAACAGCTCTTTCTTACTTCTTTCCTGTTAGTGTGGCTTACCAGGAGAATTGCTCTGGTGCCCCAGCACCTGCAGCATCTGGGGTGAGAGTAAGAATGAGCACCTGCAGTCAGGTGGGGACCTGGAAAATGGTGAAAATGCAATGAAGTAAAAGTGGTAGAAACACAGAGAATGCAGTGACTTATCTTACGGAGGGAGTGGGTAGTTCACAAATATACAAGCAACCCAAAACTCCATTAGAACAAAACTAACCTTCCCAATGGTCATGCTTGAGTAAATATAATAGCCCAGACCAATCCAGAAATTCACTACTTTTTTCTCTTAAGGCTGCCCTGGATGTTAATTTTAACCTAATTGCCTTTGTATCAACAGAGTCAGGGGTTTCAAGAAAACTATCATTCTCCATACTTGCCTCATAGTATCCCACGTTGGCCTTCATAATTTCATAATTTATATACAGTCAACTTTAAATTAAAAACATTTCTAGGTTTCTTGCTTCACAGTAAGGAGTGTGAGAAAAGGAATAAATCCTTTTTCCAATACCAGTGAAGAATGCAAGTAAAAGGACCTCTGGTCTTAAAATGGATTAAATTAGTTGAAATAGCTTACCCTGGAAATGACTCATTTTTCCATTCCAACTAATATCATGAAAAGACTGCTGGGATACTGTCCCCAAACACTTCTTTGTCTAAGTCGGTACCACTGTTTTCCTCCTTGTGAGCTTCAATTAGGCACATTTCTTCCTGAAATGATGGAATAAATGGCTTACTGGTTAAAAATCTTTCTTTACATCATTGACACTTAGAGAGGTACATATTTCTTCTGGAGAAGCAAATCATCAATCTTGGAAAAAGCATCCTGGTTAACGCAACCCTCCTCAAATGCACAAGGGACTGTGTGTCTTCAAGGCACCTAGCCAGCTGTCAGAGACCAAGATGCCTGTGGCTTCCCCAGCTTTCCTACCACCTAGACAAAGTTTTGTTAAAGTGACTTTGAGCAGTTGACTAAAGAAGGAAAGAGTCATAGTAGAAGAACTTGAGAGGGTTATGAATACTCTATCACTTAAAAGGTCATCAGACACCAGATTTTAAGTGGGAGTTCTTCCAAACACGTAATCATGAAAACTTTATACCATATATACAGGGCATAGGAAAGATGGAAAGAGTCTTAACCCATTCTCAAGGTCAGCATCATCCTCTAGGTTCATGACAGCTATGAACATATGTATAAAAGACCAAAATAAGATGTTAACAAATCTGGCATAGTATTTTACTAAAAAGGATGATACACTCTGATTAAGTAAAGTGTTTCCAAACAATGGAAGGCCGATTCACCAATATCAAATCTGTTAGTGTAAGATTTCACTACACTAAATTCACTATATGAACAGAATAAATTAATATATACATATCAGTATATGCTAAACAAAAGATTTTCTTTTTAAAAATTTAATAAAGGGGCACCTGGGTGGCTCAGTTGGTTAAGTGTCTGACTCGATCTCAGTTCAGGTCATGATCTCATGGTTTGTGAGATCGAGTCCCATATCAGGCCCTGCAGTGATAGTGTGGACCCTGCTTGGGATTCTTTCTCTCTCTCCCCTTCCCCCACTTGTGCGTTCTCTCTCTCTCAAAATAAATAAATTAACACTTAAAAAAAAATAATAATAAAAATAAGAATTTAATAGAGAAATTATGAGCAATTATAAGCATCTTATTTAAGATGGAAACATTAGAAATAATCTTACTAAAATTAAGAATAAGCATGGAAACCTGACCTCCCCAGCACTCCTCAATATTATGCTTCAGGTCCTCACCAATACAGCAAAAGAAGAAAAAGGATCAAGAAGCATAAATATAAGAAAGTGAGCCAATTCTAGGCCTACCTGTGTTCAAAAGTGAGAGGCCACTGGTGGGAGACTGGGCCAGGGTGGGGTGGGGCTGGGAGGGAGGAGAGGACAAGGTACTTCTCCCACTTCCTCTTGGCCTCCTACAGCTTCTCTGGCAGCAGCTATGTCTCCTGCATGACTGACTCCTGCTCCCACCAGACAGGTGCACCATGCTTCCAGTGTCTTTGGGGTTACCCTGGTCCCCAAGGTCTACTAACACTGCCTCTTCCCTTTATCTCTTCAGTCTAGTGGTTGTGGCTTCCTGCTGTTATTGACCCCTGGGTTATCTCTGTGTTCCTGGTATGGTTTTTCATGGGCCCCCTTCACCTCTGTAACCACTTGCCTGTTTTAAGATCTTTTTGTAGTAAATATTCTTATTCTTCCAGTAAGACTGGCTATATGGAAAACTGTTGGTTTTTGTAAATTCCACAATTTTTTCTTAGAACACCCAAATGAATCAAATGAAAAATTATTAAAACCAATGTGAAAATTTAGTAAGCCAAGCAATACAAATTCAACAACAAAAATAAAGTTTATATATCAGAAATATTAGATCAGAAATTGTAATTGAAACATTCATTCTAATAGCAACTAACTCATAAATACCTGGGAATAATACTAAAAAGAAATATGTAAGGAGGAAACATTTGTAAAGCATATATCTGACAAGAGATTAATATCTAAAATGAAGAACTCACAAAACTCAATAGCAAAAAAAAAATCTGATTAAAAAATGGGCAGAGGAACTGAATAGAAATTTTTCTAAAGAAAACATGCAGATGGCCAAGAGATACATGAAAATGTACTTAAAGTCACTAATTATTTAAGGAAATGCAAAGTAAACCACACGTAGATATCACCTCACATCTGTTAGAATGGCCATCAGCAAAAGAACAAGAGATAACAAGCACTGGCAAAGACATGGAAAGAAAACCATTGTCCACTGTTAATGAGAATGTAAATTGGGGCAGTCCCTATGAAAAATAGTATGGGGGTTATTTAAACAATTAGAAATAGAACTACCACATTATCCAACAGTCCCACCTCTGGGTAAGTATCCAAAGGAAATGAAAACAGGACATTGAGAGGATATCTGCAGCCCCATGTTCATTGCAGTAGTATTTACAATACTGTCCCTCAACTGTCCCTCAACTGATGAATGGATAAAGAAAATGTGGTATACATATATAATAGAATATTATTCAGCCATGAGAAAAAAGCAAATCCCACCATTTGTGACAACACGATGGGCATGATGCTAAGTAAAATAAGCCAGAGACAAACACTGCACAGTATCACTTACGTGTGGCATCTTTAAAAAAAAAAAAAAGTCAAACTCAAAGGAACAGAATAGATAAATGATTGCCGGGGACTTGGGGGATGTGGAAATAGTGAGAATTTGGTAAAAGGATACAAACTCTCAGCTATAAGATGAATAAGTTCTGAGGATCTAATGTAAAACATGGTGACTATAACCCTGACGCTACTGTATAATTAAAATTTGCTAAAAGACTAGAACTTAAATGTTTCCACCAAAAAGAATAAATAAACAAATATGTGAGGTGATGGGTATGTAAATGAACTAGATGAGGAAAACTCTTTCACAATGCATACATATATCAAATTACCACCATGCACACTTTAAATATCTTTCAATTTCATCTGATAATTATACCTCAGTAAAGCTGAGGGGTGCCTGGGTGGCTCAGTCGGATAAGCACCGACTTTGGCTCAGGTCATGATCTCATGGTTTGTAAGTTTGAGCCCTGCATCGGACTCTGTGCTGACAGCTCAGAGCCTAGACCTGCTTCAGATTCTGTCTCCCTCCCTGCCTGCCCCTTCTCACCTCATGCTCTGTCTCTCTCTCTCAAAAATAAACATTAAAAAAATTAAAAAATTAATACGAAAACAAAAAAAATTTAAAAAGTGAAGCTGAATTAGTCTTAAAAATGAAATATGTAAAAGTGACATAAAGCAAACTATAAAACTGCACTGCAGGACAGAAAGGTAAACCTAAATAAATAAAAGACAGATCATGTGCCTGAATGTGAAAAATTCAACAGTATAAAGAAGTGAATTCTTCTCCAATTCATCAATATAATTGGGGCAATCCCAATAGAATAGTTTGTAGGACTTCAAAATCAAATTCCAAAGTTGTCAATTCATACAAGTGTAGCCAAAAAGATTTTGAAACAGAAGAATGAAGACAGCGATTGGTCCTAACGGCTATAAAGGCATGCAATGAAGCCATAGTTATTAAAACAGTGTAGCAATGCCAACAGAATACTATAATTACAAAAAAAAACAAAAAACAAAAAACAAAAAAAACAAAAAACCTGTCTAGAAAATCATGTGTGTATAACTATAGCAGAATTTGCAAATCAAAAACTGAAATGGGTGGGGAGGGCTGACTGGGTGGCTCAGTTGGTTAAGCTTCCAAATTTGGCACAGGTCATGATCTCGCAGTTCGTGATTTCGAGCCCCACATCGGGCTCTATGCTCACAGCTCAGAGCCTGGAGCCTGCCTTAGATTCTTTCTCTCTCTCTCTGCCCCTCCCCCACTCGCACTCTGTCTCTCTCTCTCTCTCAAAAATAAATAAACATTAAAACAAACAAACAGAACTGGAAGATGGCAGCATAGGAGAACACTGGGCTCACCTCATCCTGCTGATACCTTAGATTCCACCCACATCTGCCTAAATAACCCAGAAAACCACCAGAAGACTAGCAGAACAGACTCTCCGGAGCCAAGCATAGACAAGAGGCCCACGGAAGAGGGCAGGAAGAGCGGAGAGGTGGTGCGTGCCACACGGACTGGCGGGAGGGAGCCGGGGCTGTGGAGGGCAGCCCACCCGGCAAGGCAGAGCCCCCGAGTCTGGCTTGCAAAAGTGGAGGGGCCAGACTGCATGAGTTCTGACAGCCAGCGGGACTTAACATCTGGAATGTTATAAGTCAACAGCTCTGCTCGGAGAGCAGAAGGGTGAGAGGACCCCAGGAGGGACAGTTGTTGAGCCCTGTAAGACAGAGCTCAGCTCAGCAGGGGAACAAAGGCACTGGCAAGCGCCATCTCCCACCCTCCAGCCGATATCCCAAAGGGAACCAGTTCCCATCACCGAATTTGCTTGCACCACGCAAACACCCAACACTGTGCTTCTGTGGATCCATCCCTCTGATGGGTTGGCCTCCCTCCCGGTGCTGCAGGGCCCCCCCCAACCGAAGTGGACCACCGAAGACAAAGTGAGCTGAGTCTGCCCCTCCCATCCCTGTGCACCTGGTGGATCCACCCCGGCTAATATGCCAGATCCCATAGAAGCAGCACCACAAGCCTGGCAGTGTGCAAGTAGCCCATACAGGGGCCACACCACTCCACAGTGAGTCCTGCCCCTGGGAGAGGGGAAGATAAGGCACACACCAGTCTGACTGTGGCCCCAGCGGTGGACTAAGGCAGACATCAGGCCTGACTGTGGACCCGCCCACCAACACAGGTTACTCTAGACAGCACAGAGGAAGAGCCCTGCAGTTCCGCGCCACTCCAGGGACTATTCAAAATGACGAAATGGAAGAATTCTCCTCAAAAGAAACTCCAGGAAGTAGTGACAGCTAATGAACTGATCAAAAATGATTTAAGCAATATAACGGAACAAGAATTTAGAATAATAGTCATAAAATTAATCACTGGGCTTGAAAAAAGCATAGAGGACAGCAGGGAATCTATTGCTACAGAGATCAAGGGACTAAGAAATAGGCATGAGGAGCTAAAGAATGAGGTGCAAAATAAAATGGAGGCAGCCATAGCACTGACTGAAGAGGCAGAGGAGAGAAAAGGTGAATTAGAAGATAAAATTATGGAAAAAGGGGAAGCTGAGAAAAAGAGAGAAAAAAAATCCAGGAGTATGAGGGGAGAATTAGAGAACTAAGTGATGCAATTAAACACAATATCCGAATCATAGGAATTCCAGAAGAGGAAGAACGAGAGAAAGGGGCTGAAGGGGTACTTGAACAAATCATAGCTCAGAACTTCCCTGATCTGGGGAAGGAAAAAGGCATTGAAATCCAAAAGGCACAAGTGCAAGAAGCCCAGACAGGGGCCACTTGAATTGATCTTCTGCACAACACTTCATAGTGAAACTGGCAAAATACAAGGATAAAGAGAAAATTCTGAAAGCAGCTAGGGATAAACAGGCTCTAACTTACAAAGGGAGACCCATAAGACTGGGGTCAGACCTATCTACTGAAACTTGATAGGCCAGAAGGGAATGGCAGGAAATCTTCAATGTGATGAACAGAAAAAATATGCAGCCAAGAATCCTTTATCCAGCAAGTCTGTCATTCAGAATAGAAGGAGAGATAAAGGTCTTCCCAAACAAACAAAAACTGAAGGAATTCGTCACCACTAAACCAGCACTACAAGAGATCCTAAGGGGGATTCTGTGAGTGAAATGTTGCAAGGACCACAAAGTACCAGAGGCATCACTACAAGCATGAAACCTACAGACATCACAGTGACTCTAAACCCATATCTTTCTATAATAACACTGAATGTAAATGGACTAAATGCTCCAACCAAAAGACATAGGGTATCAGAACAGATAAAAAAAAACAAGACCCATCTATTTGCTGTCTACAAGAGACTCATTTTAGACCTTCAGATTGAAAGTGAGGAGATGGAGATCTATCATGCTACTGGAACTCAAAAGAAAGCTGGAGTAGCCATACTTATATTAGACAAACTAGACTTTAAATTAAAGTCTGTAACAAGAGATGAAGAAGGGCATTATGCAATAATTACAGGGTCTATCCATCAGGAAGAGCTAACAATTATGAACGTCTATGTGCCGAATACAGGAGCCCCCAAATATATAAAACAATTAATCACAAACATAAGCAACCTTATTGATAAGAATGTGGTAGAGATTAGGCAAGATGGCGGCGTAGGAGGACGCTGGGCTCACCGCCCGTCCTGCTGATCACTTAGATTCCACCTACACCTGCCTAAATAACCCAGAAAAACGCCAGAGGATTAGCAGAATGGAGTCGCCGGAGCCAAGCGCAGACGAGAGGCCCACGGAAGAGGGTAGGAAGGGCGGCGAGGCGGTGCGCGCTCCACGGACTGGCGGGAGGGAGCCGGGGCGGAGGGGCGGCTCACCGGCCAAGCAGAGCCCCCGAGTCTGGCTTGCAAAAGCGGAGGGGCCGGGCGGACTGTGTTCCAACAGCAAGCGCGACTTAGCGTCTGGGAGGACATAAGTTAGCAGCTCTGCTCGGAAAGCGGGAAGGCTGGAGGACAAAGGGAGGGAGAGCTGCTGAGCCCCCGGAGAACAGAGCTCAATTTGGCAGGGAACAAAGGCGCTCACCAGCGCCATTTCCCCCGCCCATCCCCCAGCCAAAATCCCAAAGGGAACCAGTTCCTGCCAGGGAACTTGCTCGCTCCGCGCAAACACCCAACTCTGTGCTTCTGCGGAGCCAAACTTCCGGCAGCAGATCTGACTCCCTCCCGCTGCCACAGGGCCCCTCCTGAGGTGGATCACCTAAGGAGAAGCGAACTAAGCCTGCCCCTCCTGCCCCCTGTGCACCTTGCCTACCCACCCCAGCTAATATGCCAGATCCCCAGCATCACAAGCCTGGCAGGGTGCAAGTAGCCCAGACGGGCCACGCCACCCCACAGTGAATCCCACCCCTAGGAGAGGGGAAGAGAAGGCACACACCAGTCTGACTCTGGCCCCAGCGGTGGACTGGGGGCAGACATCAGGTCTGATTGCGGCCCCGCCCACCAACTCCAGTTATATGCCACAGCACAGGGGAAGTGCCCTGCAGGTCCTCACCACGCCAGGGACTATCCAAAATGACCAAGCGGAAGAACTCCCCTCAGAAGAATCTCCAGGAAATAACAACAGCTAATGAGCTGATCAAAAAGGATTTAAATAATATAACAGAAAGTGAATTTAGAATAATAGTCATAAAATTAATCGCTGGGCTTGAGAACAGTATACAGGACAGCAGAGAATCTCTTGCTACAGAGATCAAGGGACTAAGGAACAGTCACAAGGAGCTGAAAAACGCTTTAAACGAAATGCATAACAAAATGGAAACCACCACAGCTCGGCTTGAAGAGGCAGAGGAGAGAATAGGTGAACTAGAAGATAAAGTTATGGAAAAAGAGGAAGCTGAGAAAAAGAGAGAGAAAAAAATCCAGGAGTATGAGGGGAAAATTAGAGAACTAAGTGATACACTAAAAAGAAATAATATACGCATAATTGGTATCCCAGAGGAGGAAGAGAGAGGGAAAGGTGCTGAAGGGGTACTTGAAGAAATCATAGCTGAGAACTTCCCTGAACTGGGGAAGGAAAAAGGCATTGAAATCCAAGAGGCACAGAGAACTCCCTTCAGACGTAACTTGAATCGATCTTCTGCACGACATATCATAGTGAAACTGGCAAAATACAAGGATAAAGAGAAAATTCTGAAGGCAGCAAGGGGTAAACGTGCCCTCACATATAAAGGGAGACCTATAAGACTCGTGACTGATCTCTCTTTTGAAACTTGGCAGGCCAGAAAGAATTGGCACGAGATTTTCAGGGTGCTAGACAGAAAAAATATGCAGCCGAGAATCCTTTATCCAGCAAGTCTGTCATTTAGAATAGAAGGAGAGATAAAGGTCTTCCCAAACAAACAAAAACTGAAGGAATTTGTCACCACTAAACCATCCCTACAAGAGATCCTAAGGGGGACCCTGTGAGACAAAGTACCAGAGGCATCACTACAAGCATAAAACATACAGACATCACAATGACTCTAAACCCGTATCTTTCTATAATAACACTGAATGTAAATGGATTAAATGCGCCAACCAAAAGACATAGGGTATCAGAATGGATAAAAAAACAAGACCCATCTATTTGCTGTCTACAAGAGACTCATTTTAGACCTGAGGACACCTTTAGATTGAGAGTGAGAGGATGGAGAACTATTTATCATGCGACTGGAAGCCAAAAGAAAGCTGGAGTAGCCATACTTATATCAGACAAACTAGACTTTAAATTAAAGGCTGTAACAAGAGATGAAGAAGGACATTATATAATAGTTACAGGGTCTATCCATCAGGAAGAGCTAACAATTATAAATGTCTATGCGCCGAATACCGGAGCCCCCAAATATATAAAACAATTACTCATAAACATAAGCAACCTTATTGATAAGAATGTGGTAATTGCAGGGGACTTTAACACCCCACTTACAGAAATGGATAGATCATCTAGACACACGGTCAATAAAGAAACAAGGGCCCTGAATGAGACACTGGATCAGATGGACTTGACAGATATATTTAGAACTCTGCATCCCAAAGCAACAGAATATACTTTCTTCTCGAGTGCACATGGAACATTCTCCAAGATAGATCATATACTGGGTCACAAAACAGCCCTTCCTAAGTTTACAAGAATTGAAATTATACCATGCTTACTTTCAGACCACAATGCTATGAAGCTTGAAATCAACCACAGAAAAAAGTCTGGAAAACCTCCAAAAGCATGGAGGTTAAAGAACACCCTACTAACAAATGAGTGGGTCAACCAGGCAATTAGAGAAGAAATTAAAAAATATATGGAAACAAACGAAAATGAAAATACAACAATCCAAACGCTTTGGGACGCAGCGAAGGCAGTCCTGAGAGGAAAATACATTGCAATCCAGGCCTATCTCAAGAAACAAAAATCCCAAATACAAAATCTAACAGCACACCTAAAGGAAATAGAAGCAGAACAGCAAAGGCAGCCTAAACCCAGCAGAAGAAGAGAAATAATAAAGATCAGAGCAGAAATAAACAATATAGAATCTAAAAAAACTGTAGAGCAGATCAACGAAACCAAGAGTTGGTTTTTTGAAAAAATAAACAAAATTGACAAACCTGTAGCCAGGCTTCTCAAAAAGAAAAGGGAGATGACCCAAATAGATAAAATCATGAATGAAAATGGAATGATTACAACCAATCCCTCAGAGATACAAACAATTATCAGGGAATACTATGAAAAATTATATGCCAACAAATTGGACAACCTGGAAGAAATGGACAAATTCCTGAACACCCACACGCTTCCAAAACTCAATCAGGAGGAAATAGAAAGCTTGAACAGACCCATAACCAGCGAAGAAATTGAATCGGTTATCAAAAATCTCCCAACAAATAAGAGTCCAGGACCAGATGGCTTCCCAGGGGAGTTCTACCAGACGTTTAAAGCAGAGATAATACCTATCCTTCTCAAGCTATTCCAAGAAATAGAAAGGGAAGGAAAACTTCCAGACTCATTCTATGAAGCCAGTATTACTTTGATTCCTAAACCAGACAGAGACCCAGTAAAAAAAGAGAACTACAGGCCAATATCCCTGATGAATATGGATGCAAAAATTCTCAATAAGATACTAGCAAATCGAATTCAACGGCATATAAAAAGAATTATTCACCAGGATCAAGTGGGATTCATTCCTGGGATGCAGGGCTGGTTCAACATTCGCAAATCAATCAACGTGATACATCACATTAATAAAAAAAAAAAAAGAGAAGAACCATATGATCCTGTCAATCGATGCAGAAAAGGCCTTTGACAAAATCCAGCACCCTTTCTTAATAAAAACCCTTGAGAAAGTCGGGATAGAAGGAACATACTTAAAGATCATAAAAGCCATTTATGAAAAGCCCACAGCTAACATCATCCTCAACGGAGAAAAACTGAGAGCTTTTTCCCTGAGATCAGGAACACGACAAGGATGCCCACTCTCACCGCTGCTGTTTAACATAGTGCTGGAAGTTCTAGCATCAGCAATCAGACAACAAAAGGAAATCAAAGGCATCAAAATTGGCAAAGATGAAGTCAAGCTTTCGCTTTTTGCAGATGACATGATATTATACATGGAAAATCTGACAGACTCCACCAAAAGTCTGCTAGAACTGATACAGGAATTCAGCAAAGTTGCAGGATACAGAAACAATGTACAGAAATCAGTTGCATTCTTATACACTAATAATGAACCAACAGAAAGACAAATAAAGAAACTGATCCCATTCACAATTGCACCAAGAAGCATAAAATACCTAGGAATAAACCTAACCAAAGATGTAAAAGATCTGTATATACTATAGCTTTCTATACACTATAGAAAGCTTATGACGGAAACTGAAGAAGATATAAAGAAATGGAAAAACATTCCGTGCTCATGGATTGGAAGAATAAATATTGTTAAAAGTCAATACTACCCAAAGCTATCTACACATCTAATACAATCCCAATCAAAATTGCACCAGCATTCTTCTTGAAGCTAGAACAAGCAATCCTAAAATTTGTATGGAACCACAAAAGACCCCGAATAGCCAAAGTAATTTTGAAGAAAACCAAAGCAGGAGGCATCACAATCCGAGTCTTTAGCCTCTGCTACAAAGCTATTATCATCAAGACAGCATGGTATTGACACAAAAACAGACACACAGACCAATGGAATAGAATAGAGATTCCAGAATTGGGTTCACAAAAGTATGGTCCACTAATCTTTGACAAAGCAGGAAAGAATATCCAATGGGAAAAAGTCTCTTTAACAAATGGTGATGGGAGAACTGGACAGCAACATGCAGAAGAATGAAACTAGACCACTTTCTTACACCACTCACAAAAATAAACTCAAAATGGATGAAGGACCTGAATGTGAGACAGGAAACCATCAAAACCCTAGAGGAGAAAGCAGGCAAAAACCTCTCTGACCTCAGCTGCAGCAATTTCTTACTTGACGCATCTCCAAAGGCAAGGGACTTAAAAGCAAAAATGAACTCTTGGGGCCTCATGAAGATAAAAAGCTTCTGCACGGCAAAGGAAACAATCAACAAAACTAAAAGGCAACCAACGGAATGGGAAAAAAATATTTGCAAATGACATATCAGACAAAGGGCTAGCATCCAAAATCTATAAATAACTCACCAAACTCCACACCCAAAAAACAAATAATCCAGTGAAGAAATGGGCAGAAAACATGAATAGACACCTCTCTAAAGAAGAAATCCAGATGGCCAAGAAGCACATGAGAAGATGCTCAACGTCGCTCCTCATCAGGGAAATACAAATCAAAACCACACTCAGATATCACCTCACGCCAGTCAGAGTGGCTAAAATCAGGAGAATATAGATGCTGGAGAGGATGTGGAGACATGGGAACCCTCTTGCACTGTTGGTGGGAATGCAAACTGGTGCAGCCGCTCTGGAAAACAGTGTGGAGGTTCCTCAAAATTTAAAAATAGATCTACCCTATGACCCAGCAATAGCACTGCTAGGAATTTTCCCAAGGGATGCAGGAGTGCTGATGCATAGGGGCACTTGTACCCCAATGTTTATAGCAGCACTCTCAACAATAGCCAAATTATGGAAAGAGCCTAAATGTCCATCAACTGATGAATGGATAAAGAAATCGTGGGGGCGCCTGAGTGGCTCAGTCGGTTAAGCGCCCGAGTTTGGCTCAGGTCATGATCTCGCGGTCCGTGAGTTCGAGCCTCACGTTCAGCTCTGTGCTGACAGCTCAGAGCCTGGAGCCTGTTTCAGATTCTGTGTCTCCCTCTCTCTGACCCTCCCCCATTCATGTTCTGTCTCTCTCTGTCTCAAAAATAAAAAATAAAAAAAAAGAAAAAAGAAATTGTGGTTTATATACACAATGGAATACTATGTGGCAATGAGAAAGAATGAGATATGACCTTTTGTAGCAATGTGGATGGAACTGGATAGTGTTATGCTAAGTGAAATAAGTCATACAGAGAAAGACAGATACTATATGTTTTGCACTGTTATGTGGATCCTGAGAAACTTAATAGAAGACCTTGGGGGAGGGGAAGGAGGAAAAAAAATGTTAGAGAGGGAGGAAGCCAAACCATAAGAGACTCTTAAAAACTGAGAACAAACTGACAGTTGACGGAGGGGTGGGAGGGAGGGGAGGGTGGGTGATGGGTATTGAGGAGGACACCTGTTGGGATGAGCACTGGGTGTTGTATGGAAACAAATTTGACAATAAATTTCATAGTAAAAAAAACAAGCAAACGAACAAAAGGAAACAAACAAAAAAACTGGAATTGGAACAACTGACTACTCCTTTAGGAAAAGATAAAATTAGATCATTGCCTCAGATCCTATGTAAAAATTCCACTTATAATGGCACAAAAATGGATCAATGGAACAGAATAGAGAACCCAGAAATGGACCCACAAACATATGGCCAAATAATCTTTGACAAATCAGGAAAGAATATCCAATGGAATAAAGACAGTCTCTTCAGCAAGTGGTGCTGGGAAAACTGGACAGCAATATGCAGAAAAATGAACCTGGACCACTTTCTTATACCAGACACAATAATAAACTCAAAATGGATGAAAGACCTAAATGTATGACAGGAAGCCATCAAAATCCTCAAGGAGAAAGCAGGAAAAAACCTCTTTGATCTTGGCTGCAGCAACTTCTTATTCAACACATTTCCAGAGGCAAGGGAAGCAAAAGCAAAAATGAACTATGGAGGCCACACCAAAATAAAAATCTTCTCCACAGCAAAGAAAATAATCAGCAAAACTAAAAGGCAACTGACGGAATGGGAGAAGATATTTGCAAATGACATATCAGATAAAGGGTTAGTATCCAAAATCTATAAAGAACTTACCAAACTCAGCACCCAAAAAACAAATAATCCAGTGAAGAAATTGGCAAAACAAATGAATAGACACTTCTCCAAAGAAGACATCCAAATGGCTAACCAACACATGAAAAAAAATCTCAACATTGCTCATCATCAGGGAAATACAAATCAAAACCACAATGAGATACCAACTCACCCTTGTCAGAAGGGCTAACATTAACGACTCAGGCAACAACAGATGTTGGCGAGGATGCAGAGAGAGAGGATCTCTATTTCACTGCTAGGGGGAATGCAAACTGGTACAGCCACTCTGGAAAACAGTATGGAGGTTCCTCAAAAAATGAAAAATAGAACTACCCTGTGACCCTGCAATTGCACTACTAATTATTTATCCACGGGATACAGGTGTACTGTTTCGAAGGGGCATGTGCACCCCAATGTTTAGAGCACCACTATCAACAATAGCCAAAGTATGGAAAGAGCCCAATGTCCATTGATGGATGAATGGATAAAGAAGATGTGGTATATATATACAATGGAGTATTACATGGCAATCAAAAAGAATGAAATCTTGCCATTTGAAACTATGTGGATGGAACTGGAAGGTATTATGCTAAGTGAAATTAGTCAATCAGAGAAAGACAAAAATCATATGCCTTCACTCATATGAGGACTTTAAGAGACAAAAAAGATGAACATAAGGGAAGGGAAACAAAAATAATATAAAAACAGGGAGGGGGACAAAACAGAAGAGACTCATAAATATGGAGAACAAACAGAGGGTTACTGGAGGGGTTGTGGGAGGGGCTAAATGGGTAAGGGGCACTTAAAAATACCAAATAAAATTAAAAATAGAAAAAAAAATTTTAAAAACAACAACAACAAAAAAAAACAGACAGAGGATTAATTTTATTTGGATGGGTAAGATTCCTAATTGACATACAAAACCCAGAAGCCACAAAAGAAAGGACTGACCAAACTGAACTTGTAAAATTTTAAATTCTATATTAGTAAAAGATACCATAGGGGCGCCTGGGTGGCGCAGTCGGTTAAGCGTCCGACTTCAGCCAGGTCACGATCTCGCGGTCCGGGAGTTCGAGCCCCGCGTCGGGCTCTGGGCTGATGGCTCAGAGCCTGGAGCCTGTTTCCGATTCTGTGTCTCCCTCTCTCTCTGCCCCTCCCCTGTTCATGCTCTGTCTCTCTCTGTCCCAAAAATAAATAAACGTTGAAAAAAAAAAAAAAAGATACCATATATAATATTAAAGAGGAGAAAGAGACAGAAAATACTCTCAACATATACAACAAATGATTGCTGTTACAATATTTAAAGTGCTCCTACAGTCAATAAGAAAAATATCAGGGCATCTGGGTGGCTCAATGGTTAAGCGTCTGACTTCAGCTCAGGTCATGATCTTAGGGTTCATGTGTTGGAGCCCTACATCAGGGCTCTCTGCTGTCAGCTCAGAGTCTACTTTGGATCCTCTGTCTCCCTTTCTCTGCCCCTTCCTTGAGCGTGCTCTCACTGTGTCTCAAAAATAAACATTAAAAAAATATATCAACAATCCAACAGAAAAATTGGCAAAATATATGAACAATCAGTTCACAAAAATAATGTACAAATATTCAATAAACATAAAAAATCATTTTCTGTTTCATGAGTGATCAGGGAAATACATACCAAAACAGCCATAGAAATTGTATTTGTTTTCTTTAGATTAATAAACATTTAAAACATTGATAACAGGAAGTTGTGGAGAGGATACAAAGAAATATGCATTATTATATACTATTCATAGAAGTAAAAATTGGTGAAGCACTTTTGAAAGATAATTATTAACATCTACAAAACTTTGTAAATGAACACACCCTTAGACCCAACAATTTCACTTCTAAGTTTCTAATCTAAATAAATCTTCTCATGTGCACAAAAAAAAATGTTCACTACAGCACTGTTTGTAAAAACAATTTTTTGTGAGAAATAAACTAAATGTTCATAGGGAGTGATGAAAACTTTATGTCACAGTCATAAAATGGACTATATCTACATGTATCAACATGAGTAAATGTCTGACACATATACTTAAGTGAAAATAAAGTCAAAAATAGACAATATGTTGCATGAAGAATGAGTTCTTTCTTTTAAGATATAGACGTGTATATACACATATGCATACATACATATACATGTGTGTAAAGGTAGAGAAGGAAGATGGGAAGTATAAACAATAAATTGTTACCAGTGAGCCCCCTGAAGTGGGGTAGAATCTGGCAGGACTGAGAGCAAGGGGAAAAGAGACGGGCTTTGACATTACATCCTAAATGTTTCTTTATTGTTTGACACTTTCACAATGAGGAAAATTAATAAGATGTAAGACATACTAGTTAAAATCACATAAGTGATTTTTAGTTCTTACAGAATCTCTTTCTCCTGCTGCATCAGAACTGAGGTATAATAGTGAAAGACTTTGGACTTGGAGTCAGTCGTAGGTGGGAGCTGTGTAAGAGCAGAGACAACCCTGGACTTGTTCACACAATAGATGCTCAATCAACACCTGGGTTAGGGGCTCCTGGGTGGCTCAGTCCATTAAGCTTCTGATGCTTGATTTCAGCTCAGGTCATGATCTCACAGTTCCTGGGATCAAGGCCTGCATCAGGTTCTGAGCTGACAGTGTGGAACCTGCTTGGGATTCTCTCTCTCCCTCTTGCTGCCCCTCCCCACCTCCTTCTCTCTCTCAAAATAAATAAGTTTTTTTTTTTTTAAACAGCTGGGTTAGGATTCCATCTGCATCAGGGGAGCCACAGCTGTCAAGTGCTTGTTACGTGCCAGACAGTATTCTAAGTGCTTTACACAACTCAGTGTCACACCCATGCCGCCATTGAAGAAAACAAGGTCCAGAAGCGATGTCAACAAGTAGTAGTAGCAAAGAGCCAAGTAGGCAGGTCTGGTTCCAGAGTCTAGGCTCAACAAATACTATATACTGCCTGTCTCCTGAGGAACTTACACTCACACATGCTTTATTGATACCATGCCTAGATTTCATCCTAACTCTAGACTGGGCAGGAGTCACAAGACAGGCAACTTTACAATTTCTTGGGTAATCTGCTCCTTCTGAGAAGTGATGTGTTGCTAGGCCCTGAAAGAGATCAAGGCTAAGCACAGTGGATAGGAGCAAATGGCTTCAGTTGGCTTAGGACTTTAAGCAGAGGAGAGGTCTACATGCTGGGTGGACTTCTACAATAATTCTTCTGGGTTTACAGAAAAGCCTTCTCTTCCCTGTAGGGACGAAGCAGCACCCAGGCCCAGAGATTACAGAAAAAAACAGTTATTTTTACCTACCTCAAATGCACTACCTTATTACCAATTAAATTAATTGCACTTGAAGGAAAACTAATGATAGCTAACATTTTGGAAAGTTTACTGTGTGGACAGTATTATTTTAAAAGCTTATAACTATAATCAAATTACATCCTATGAAATGGTTATTAACATTATCCTACTTTTACACTGAAAAAATTGAATACCAAAAAATTCATACCAATACCAACTTAAATCCATAATTAAAACAATGTATTCGTATCTATCAAATCTACTAATTCCACCCCAACCCCAGGCTCCCAAATATCACCCAGTAGGTACCTGCATACTAGTCCTCAGGGCATTTTCCAGTATTGTCCTCAGAGAAATCTCTTTGACCTTTGCTGGCAGTATGGCTTCAAGCAGGTCACACAGTCCTTCTAGGCTTCCATTCCCTTTCTGTGAATAGGTATAAATAATGCTGATAGGTTGGTGTTAGGGTTAAACGAGACATATTTGGAAACTGCTCTAGCTCATTTGCCTTGGGACCAATGCATAAAATGAATTTATTAGTTTGTTCATTCAAGATAACCAACAATAGCCCTCTTCAGTAGTAACAACTTTCTCACTCCTTATCCTGGGTTAGAGTTTAATTGACAGCCTGTGACTTCCCAATACCTAGTTCAGTGCCTGGAATGTAGTAGGGGCCTTATAGTCATAATGTACTAGAATAATAATAATAATAGCTATATTATTGTCTATAATGTACCTGCCATTGTAATAGGCATTATATATTTACAAACTCTCTCACACACACACATGAAATCCTTCTTGTCACCCTATAGAAGGGTATTAGTGATAGCCCTTATATTGTTCACTAGGTCTTATAGCTCTCCAACGTAGGATCTCCGTTCCTGACCCCCTTGTGATTAGATGGTAGTGACTGTTTCTGGCCAATGAATTATGAGCAGAACCGTTTCCAAGCCACAGCACTGCTGCCAACAACCCTCCAGAGCTCTTTTGCCCCCTCCCATAGTGATGGAAAATGTTCCTGATATTGGCTCCTCTGTCATTTGGAGGACAAGTGATATGGTGTAGAGAATCCAGTCAGCGAGAATGGACATGAGCAAACAACAAACTTTTGTTCTTTCAGGCTACTGCGATTTGGGGGGGGGGGGTGTATCTTAATATAATACATACTGACAGTGTTATTATTCCAAATATACACAGATGAGGAAACT
Organism: Prionailurus bengalensis; assembly: GCF_016509475.1. Taxonomy (NCBI): domain Eukaryota; kingdom Metazoa; phylum Chordata; class Mammalia; order Carnivora; family Felidae; genus Prionailurus; species Prionailurus bengalensis. Next base: position 143,963,743 of record NC_057345.1, on the reverse strand, counting down.
GAGGTTTAAAAAAATATCAAACAAAAACATTAAAGAAGTTTTTCCAGGTCACATAATTAGTTAATAATAGAATCCTAATTGGAACTCACCTATATTTCTGACTCCCAAGCCCTTGGCCTCAACCCTTACTTTACACAGGTTGTCAATGACTGCTGAATGAATATATGACTGAATAAATGAATAACAGTGAGACTGATTTCATAAACTTGACTACACATATTATTTTAGTATTACATTCTGGATATACTTCTGCATGTCTGATTTCAATTTGGAAAAGTCAGGTACACTATTGATGGCATAGGCAAAGTGCCCTCTCTACCTAGGGCTGATTCTTCTTGTTCTTCTTCTTTTTTTAAATGTTTATTTATTTATTCTGAGAGAGAGAGAGAGAGCAGAAAATAGACAAAGAGAGAGGGAGAGAATACCCTCAGGTTTCATGCTGTCAGCACAGAGCCCCACGTGGGGCTTGATCTCATGAACCATGAGATCATGACCCAAGTGGAAATCAAGAGTCAGAAGCTTAACCAACTGAGCCACCCATGCGCCCACATAGGGCTGATTCTAAACACAGCTATTTTCAAGAATGGAGACTATCCCTTCCCTATCCCACTTAACCTAGGGAAGGAAGGAGATGGAAGGAGAAAAGAAGAAAACACAGAAGCTGTACCCAACATCTTGCCTTCTGACCTCACTCAAGTGTACCCAGAGCAGGCCTTGACTTTAATATCTAGCAGCCAGGTGTGGTCGTTGCTGCTCCGGTGATAATGACACAATTCTTCTCATGGGCATACTCTATATGGCACAGTAAGTGCCTAGCTGTGGGGCAATCCAGTGCTCTTCACTGGGCCACGAGTAGGGGAGAGACAGAAAGGAGGAGAAAGAATCCCAAGCAGGTTCCATGCTGTCAGCACAGAGCTCATTTCAGGGCTCAATCTCACAAACCATGCAATCATGACCTGAGCAGAAACCAAAAGCCAGTTGCTGAGCCAACTGAGCCACGCAGGCACCCCTCAAGTTATCTTTTAATACCAGCAAACCACCAGAAGCTAAAAGAGGCATGGATCAGATTCTCCTTCATAACCATTGGGAAAAACCAAACCTGCCAACACCTTATCTCATACTTCAACTTCCAAAACTGTGAGGCAATACATTTTTGCTATTTTAAGTCACCAGGTTGGGGTACTTTGTAATGGCAGCCTGCATTACAAGAAAGCAATACAGATATTACATAAAATTTTGTATGGTTGTTAGTTTCTTATCATGACTAAGAAAGAAAAGGGACAGAATTTTATAGTCCTAACACTGAAAAGATAAAACATTTATTAGAGTCTATCATCTTGAAAATACCATGTACACTTCAAGGACAGCTCTGTACACATCAATTGCAAACATTCTTTAATTTACTCAAATTGCCTGCCTTTACCACAAGGAAAACACAGCTGGCACCCTTAGAAACTGTGATAGAGCAAAAGTAATTGGGTAAAGAGTTCTAAGTAATGGATTCTATTTTTTCACACTCTTTTTAAAATAGAAATTGCATCTTAGTTAAGAATTCTATACTTACTAAGCACGTCTTTAAATTAGACACAAAATTCTAAGGAAAAAGGAAAAGGAAAGGTGTTATTTCTACCTTCAAGACTGGAGATGTGGGAAATAAAGAGAAATAATTTGTGTACAAATTGCCTTACTTTTATGTCTTTTTGTGTTCAATGTGTGTGTGTGTGCGCGTGTGTGTGTGTGTGTGTGTGAGAGAGAGAGAGAGAGAGAGAGAGTTGCATAGGAGTAAAGTATAAGCATGCTCAAGTTTGAGAAGAAAAAAAATCTATCATATTTTAATTTATCAGGTTTATCTGTTTTCCTAGAAACTTCACTTTTTCAGCATATGAGTGAAACTACACACACACACACACACACACACACACACACACACACACAGTATCCAGTTTAGGTTAGAAAACCCAAATGAAAGACCCTTGCATGTGTCTAGAAAACAGATGATAATACAGAAAATTGGAGGAAAGTGGCTTCTGTCCTGCTGCTGCAGGCAGGAATGTGTCTGGCCCTTTATTCCACCTATCAATGCTTTATCACACTGCATGCTAGAGACTGCTTTCTGGTATTTCATTACTGTAAGTGCTGAAATTACATTTAATGTAACATTTTGCCACTTCCCAGGAGAAGACCAAGATTGAAGGTCCCTGGTTCTTAAATATAGTTTTAAGTCATGGGTTTTGTTTTTGTTTTTGTTTTTGTTTTTGTTTTTGTTTTTACTTTTGAATGATCACAGACCCCTTGGAGAAACTGATAAAAATTATGGACTCACTCGTGAGAAAATTACACATTTGCAAATATGCCCAAATTTGAGAAACAAATTCAGGGATTTCCTTAAGTTAAAGCATGGATCCCAGGCTAAAAACTCTTGTTTACAATGTTAACCCCCACCCCTGACACAAATTTCTAATTTCAGATCATCCTTCAATACCAGTGTAAGTATTACCTCTTCCAAGAAGCCCTCCCTTAATACTCCAGTGCATGCTGATTACTTATTTCTCTGAACTTCTACTTCCTTGTTAATGTTCACCGATTTAGCCTTTTATTGATTCCTATTTTCTTGTTCTTTAATTTCCTCTTGCCAATTGGATGGAAAAGTTGGAGAAAAGTGTGTCATTTATATATTATAGCATTTTGCGGAGACCTCAGCATAAACTAGGTGCTTAACAAATGCATCCTGCACGAAGACTTATTTGCTTGACTAATACACACCACAGTTTTTCCCATCATTCAGGAAAGAAAACTCTAATTTTGTGATATCATAAGAAATACATATTTGGTCTTCTACCTCCTGGTCAGAGCTCACAAAATCCTTGTCATTTCCTAAGTGACGAACTAAAGGAGAATCTTTTGTTATAATATTAGGTCTTTGTTCCATTCTTGTTATAGCTCCGAGTGATAAAGGTGAAAGGAGAGTCTTTTGTTATTCATAACAGCCCCCTCTCAACCACATCTGAGTTTTTGTTTAATGAAGTAACTTTGGAAAGCCCTAAGAATGGGGGGGGGGGGGCTGGTTGCCAGGGGAGCCATCCAGGTGTTAGAGGGTTGGAATTTTCAGCCCTTCCCCTGATCATTGGGAAGGGGAGAGGGCCAGAGACTGAATCAACCACGCCTATGTGATGGACCCTCCATAGAAACCCTAAGCAAAGGGATTCAGAGAACTTCCAAGTTGTTGAATACATCAAGATGCTAGGAGCGTCCTGTGCTCACAGAGAGCATGGACGCTCCACACCCCTTCCCCCTCTGCATCCCTTCTACTTGATTGTTCTCAAGTTGTATCTTTTATAAGTGGTAAATAAACTGCTTTCCTGAGTTCTGTGAGCCACTCTAGCAAATTATCGAATCTGAGGAAGGAGCTGTGGGAACCTTCAATTTATAGCAAGTCACCAGGAGCACAGGTGACAACCTGGACTTATGATTGGTGTCTGATGTAGGAGGAAGCAGTTTCATGGAACTGAGTCCTTCACCTGTGGGATCTGCATTACCTCCAGGCAGTTACTGTCAGAAGTGAGTTAAAGTGAGGAGATACCCAGTTGATGTCCACAGAGAATTGGAGAATTGGTTGGTGTGGGTAAAACCCCCACAGATATTTGGTGTCAGAAGTATGAGAGTAGATAAAACAAAGGAGGTTTGTGGTCTCACAGTTAGCAGCTATGAGATTACCAGGAGTCTCAGTCACATATTTCACAGAATAGCATCAGCCCGATAAAAAAGGAAAAACAGTCACAATGTAGAATCGTTAGGATGCTGTTACAGAGATTACCCTTGGGTAAACCCTACCTCCCTGCATCCTCCACAGAGCAGATAATCAGACTGAAAATGATTGATTAGTGAGAAACTAATTAGAGCAGAAATTTCTTTAACACACTCACTAAGCAGAGAATATGTTTAATTAGTGTGGGAAGATACAGCATGCCACTGAGATAGATGTTCTGGTCACTCATTTCAACTAATTGGATGTAGAAAGATGCTTGTTTCCTAAGGAATGTTAAAGGACAAGCTTGGTGTTTTCTTTTGTTGTTGTTGTTAGGTGTTTTTTTGTTTTGTTTTGTTTTTTGGGTTTTTTGATAAGTAAAATTGTAATTTTCATACAGATATAAAAATAAACACATATTAAAGCTTTTCTTTAACCCATGAATGGAGGAATGGGTAAGATGTTATAATCAGTTCAAAGGAGAATTCAAAAAACAGACACATTTCTAGACAAGGAATGTGAAATAAGTGTGCAAACAGATGCAAACCTAGTTTAAATCCTCAGAGAGGGAAGGAAATTCAATGGAACCTCTATAGAAGAAAGATTGTATGTCTATAGACAAAAATTATTTCACATTGCTATTAGTTATCTCCAAGTTTCAGAGCTGTAAAATAGCTCCCATAGAATCTGTAGCAGGTAACCTGGAAGGATGTGCTCCAGACAATGTAGAGTAGGGAACTATATAGTTCCCTATATTGCTTATTTCTTATAGCTATAGTAAGGAAGCACAATTTCCCCCTACTATCTCAATATTTGAAGACCTGCTTAAAGATTTAGAAAATATACACAAAGCATGTCGATTCATTGCTTTTAAAACACTTCAGCACTGTTTGAACAACAGAATTGCCAACAGTTAAAATTCTCAACATTTAGGAGAATATCCAACCTAAGGCAATAATAACCTGTATCACTGGTGGCAGTCATGTGGTCTTCACATCGGAGAGCCACATAGAGGTGAGAGCTCAGTGATCTCTCCCCTTTCATAATTATCTCTGGATAATAACTCTCGAATACTTATTTTGAAGTGTTTTATTGTGCCCATCTTAAATATTGAAAATTAGGGGCGCCTGGGTGGCGCAGTCGGTTAAGCGTCCGACTTCAGCCAGGTCACGATCTCGCGGTCTGTGAGTTCGAGCCCCGCGTCAGGCTCTGGGCTGATGGCTCAGAGCCTGGAGCCTGTTTCCGATTCTGTGTCTCCCTCTCTCTCTGCCCCTCCCCCGTTCATGCTCTGTCTCTCTCTGTCCCCAAAATAAATAAACGTTGAAAAAAAAAATTAGAAAAAAATATTGAAAATTATATCACTATTATATCTTTATAAATATTTTCTTAATTTAATTTTATGATCTGTTTTATAGTGTTCAGTATATTAAACAAGGATGCCACTAGACTAAAGTGGCTCTAATGTTCCGGTGTCCTATGTAAGCAAACCAAAACTTAAGCCCACAAATGCCTCAAGGTTACAAAAGTCCAAACCTAAGGACAACCAGTCACAAATAGCCAACCAGGCTTTGAGCTATAGCCAATCAAATCATTTCCTTTCTTTGCTTCTGTACCTTTTCTGTATAGGTCTTTTCCCTGTCTCCTGTCAGGGGAGCACTCCGAACCATTTCCTTTCTGACACTGCCCAATTTAAATAAACTTGTGCCCAAATAAACTCTTAATAATTTTAATATGCTTTAATATGCTTCAGTTTATCTTTTAACAAGCATTATACTTTTTCTGCATTTTATATTTTACTTACATTCGTTTCAAACTGAGTTCACACAAAACATAAGTATCTAAATTATAAACGTTATCTTCTTTCCTTCGTTACCTCTCTAAATATTTTGAATTTAATGTGAAATCCTCGCAAAGGTAAGTATATCTGCTTGCTTATTTTAAACAACTTTCCCATGTCACTTTTTACTCAATTTTTATTCCTTTGTTCTTAGGCCTGTGTTAATATTGTTTTGTTACTGTGTAATCACATTTTTAAAATATATTTATTTTATTACCCACACAGGTGCTTATATCATTTTTTTCTAAAATGATAGAAATGATTGACTATTGGTCAATTGCAATTTCTTGAATTTAACTCTGCTCACAAACTATTTTAGATTAAAGGTCTTCATTGGGACACACTGAATGGTGATGAAATTTAGGCACTGTAATTTTATACTTCCTTATGATATCATCTATCTCCAATCAGATCTTCTGTTTAATTGATTGACTCTGGGTACTAGCTAAGTTTAAAGATAGAGAAATTAGCACTTGGAGAAAAAGAGGAAAATCTTGTTTAATAGCAGAATTGCTCCTCTCTTTCCTCCCCCACCCTCACCCACACACCTTTTTGAGTATAAATACTTTGCTTCCTGGGGTACTGACTAAAACTTCAAGGACAAACTTGAGTAACCACAGATAGTCCCTAACCTGAATTGATTTCTTAGGGGCAAAACCCCGGTTAGCCAATATGCTTTGTCTCGCAAAGTGAGGTGTGGACAGAGCTGAAGGACTCCAGAAAACAGGTTTTGGGGGCCATGGAGAGATTAGGGTGTGGACCTGAAAATACTGTCAGCCAGAAAGAGCCTTTGGGAACAGATCAGATGTAATATAGAGATCTTACTAAGTATTACTGTGGTATGTACATAACCCAGACTCTCTGGAACAATCCCCATTAAATATTCAGTAAAAATCGACATTGTTCTGTGGAGGAGGCCTATTTTTTGCAATGTGACATCTTGCTAAAAAGAACAATTAGATAGGCATGGATAATAGCTGCCCATGAGTCTTACCAAGGTTTTATACCAGGAATAAGCTACACTGGCAGGAGACACACAGGAGTGCTACTCTGCAGACTTTTCTGAAATACTGCCAAGCCTGATAGTGCACATTGATGAGCACATCATGCCTTTTTGGGGCTTCTGATCAAGTCCTTTGTCATAACCATCTTAATTAAGGAGATTTACAAGAGATTAATCTTACTATCCAATAACTCTACACTCTGTTGAACAATCACAGTGCTGCTTCATCTCATAAAGTACTTTATAAATATTAATCCTCATATCATTCCCATAAATTGCACTTTTTTAAAATATAATTTGTTAAGTTCATAAATTCCACTTTTTAAATGAAAGAGAAAAGACAGCTCCTCCTCATTAATTATCATATCAGGAAATTGATTGGACATTTTCTGAAAAGCTTGATGATGTAAGGGAGGAAAAATAATTTTCCCTCTACCCTTCTGAGGTCTTATCAAGACCCCTGTAAAAAAAAAAAAAGACAGATTAGGGTCCTGGGTGGCTCAGTCAGTTAAGTGTCCAACTTCAGCTCAGGTCATGATCTCACAGTTCATGAGTTCAAGGCCCACATTGGGCTCTCTGCTGTCAGTACAGAGCCCACTTCAGATCCTCTGTTCCCCTCTCCCTGTCCCTCCCCCCACTTTTAAAAATAAATAAAAACATTTAAAAAAAGATTAACAAGAGAAAAACAAGTTTATTAACTGTATACTCATGTAAACACAGGAGACACCTGGAGAGAAAGAAGTTACTTCTGTTGAAATAACTGTAGACCCAAAATGGAGGGGCTCCTGACCAAGGTGGCAGGTCCTCAAACCAAAATTTAGGAAACTTCTGTGTCCCTGTAAATGCTCTTCTTGACCAGATACAGCATATTCAGACAGCCAAGTCCCCAAATGCCAAGCCAGCTATGCACCATCTTACCCCAAACAAGGTTTACTACATGGCTCCAGCTGATCAGATATTTTGTTTGCTCTTCCTTGTTCTTTATTTTTTATCTGATAAAGGTTTTCTGCCTTCCACCCAATTCTACACTCTCTGAAAGGACGCTGTCCGCTTCATGAAGTGTTAAATAAGTTTCTTTGGTATCTAAATTGTTTTCCTTCATCATTTGTCTAACACAAATTAAACTTATTTGCTTCTCTTGTACAATTTTTAGTGGAGTTCACATAATAAACTGATGTTCTGTGCATGTTTATTTTACTATGCTTAAAAAAAATATTTATAGTATCAGTGCTGAATGTATAGGCCCTATTGATTTCATCTGAAGGTACCCACTCCTGGAAGATAATTTCTTTATTGCAAATAAATATATAATAAAAGTCCATGACATGACTACTGGAAATGAGTTTCATAGGGCATACATCATTTGTTTTTAAAAGTAGAAACAGGAAAAGAAATTGCATTTTAAAAACCATGATTGGGGGCACCTGGGTGGCATAGTCGGTTAAGCGTCCGACTTCAGCCAGGTCACGATCTCGCGGTCCGTGAGTTCGAGCCCCGCATCGGGCTCTGGGCTGATGGCTCGGAGCCTGGAGCCTGTTTCCGATTCTGTGTCTCCCTCTCTCTCTGCCCCTCCCCTGTTCATGCTCTGTCTCTCTCTGTCCCAAAAATAAATAAACGTTGAAAAAAACAAAAAAAAAAAAACAAAAAAAAACCATGATTGGGTCTGAGCAGTTGATGCATACTAACCAAATTCCTGAGAAGCCAGAAGAGATTACAAAAGGAAGTCTATTTGTCAGAAAAGCCAGCAGTCATATTCACAAGACCTAAATTCACTAAGCAAAACACATGGTTTTCATGATCAGAAACCAATTTATTGATGGATAGTCCAGAATTAAAGACAAGAGAACTGAATGAAGAAAAGGGGCATTTTAAGCAACGTACAACAATCTGTTTAGTGAACTGCTTTGCAGGCACAAGGAATACTTCTTTTTCCAGAAATAGGACTCCTCATCAGATCTCTCTTCTCCCAGAACTGTAGCAGACACATGAGAATGTGACTCTCAGGGTAGTGGAAATGAATTCACTGTGATCAGTAAAAGCTATGTTTGAATCCTGACTTGGCTACTCCCTAGCTTTGTGGACAAATAGCCACTCTGTCACCTCTGCTTTTTTTATGCATCAGATGGAGAAGGTATAGAGGCCACTTTATAGGCATGAATGAGACAATAAATGTACTGCTTAGCAAGCACAAGATCTATCAGTTGCTATCAACTTACTGCACTACCATTATGACATATCCTTTGTCATATTAAATCAATTGTTTCATAGCCTTTATACTATTATTTATACTTTGCTCTTCTTGGTAGATTTCTGAAGACTACCCTAGTTCCTTGGTAAGCATTCAACAGCATTAAGTGGAATATTTAAAGTTCATCTCAATCAGGTAACTTCAAAGAGACGAATAATCTTGTCCATGTTACTTCTTTTTTTATTATTATGAGCATTATTCTCTTTAAAATTTTGATCATATGCATTACCATGTCACTTTTTCAGAATGATCCTTCCTGATCACTCTTTCTTATTCTCAAATATTTTGGATCCAGGAAAGGAAAGCCATAATTTTCTTGTTGCCACTCACCTCTAGGACTTGACATACTGTCAGGCACATAGTAGATATTCAATGTATTTTTTCACATGAAAATATGTATGTCTCTTCCATGATTATACTAATAGCCATCCTCTAAGTCACATGTTGAATTTTTTATCTCAAAATCATGTTTTCCTATTTCTAGGAAGTCTAATTTGTGTTTTACTTGAAACCTTAAGGGTTCTAATTATTGTTTTGTTCAAGTTGTTCTCGAGATCATCTAGCATCTCTATGTCATTACAGGCCTATTCTGATTGTTCCATTCGTTTATCCCTTTCTATTATTAGGCCTGCTTAGATGTGCTGTATTTTCTTCATTTGCTCATTGGGATTCTGGTGTGATTGATACCTTAAGTGAGGCTGGCAGTGTGGCAACAGAAGTCACCAGTCTTCTTTCAAATCATCAGGATGAAATTCCTCTGCTTTCTGTTCTCCACTCTTCCAGCTCAAGGTGAAAAAGAACCAGCCCACCATTGTTTCTCCTGTTCCCTGGACCATCACCAGTTGACTCTCCCCTTGAAAGTCAAGGGTTCTTCAGGCAGCTCTCTACAGGATCTCAGCATGGAGTGTGCCATGTTAGTCTTAGAGCTCTCACTGGACTCAGAGAGGATAAAGCCCTGTAACAATTTCTAGGTGGCACATTCTGGACCCCCACGTGTGCTCTTCCCGTAGCAGTTGGGCTCTGGAGAATTTGGTAAGACAGAGTTAGAGACCAATTTCAGTTTCACAGAAAGACATTTTATGGTCTCTCAACCAAATTCTTTTTTTTTTTTTCTAATGCTTATTTATTTTGAAAGAGAAAGAGAGAGACTGCGAGCATGAGTAGAGGAGAGGCAGAGACAAAGAGACAGAGAGACAGAGACAGAGAGAATCACAAGCAGGCTCCATGCTGCCAGCACAGAGCCTGATGCGGGGCTTGATTTCATGAACCATGAGATCATGACCTGAGCTGAAATCAAAAGTCTGATGGTTAACTGACTGAGCCACCCAGGCACCCCTCTTAACCATATTTTGAATATTAATCATATTTTTCAGTTTAATATGATGCAAACTTGTTAAAACTTAATTATTCTCACTTATTTGTTTATCTAGAAGACAAGGGAAAGGAAATTGTATAAACTGGAATAAGAGTACAAGAGGGAATCCTTGAAAACTGTCTTTTTATTTTCTCTCACTAGAAATAATGAATAATAATAAATGATTGGTCCAGAACAACTAGCTATTGGTACTCTGGAGGGCAGGGCTTGTCTTCGTAGTCTATGTTACTATTCAGCATATATATGTGCTCAAAAAACATTTCTTGAATAAATTAATGTATGAATGAATGAATGATAGTGCAATGGAGAATTAAGAAGACTGATCACATTTATTCATCAACTGATGGGTGGTTTTCAAAATTTGTTTTTAGCCAGGGGTGTCTGGATGGCTCAGTGGGTAGAGCATGTGACTATCTTGGGGTTGTGAGTTCAACCCCACATTGGGCCTAGAGCTTACTTAAAAAAATTGTTGGTTTTTAGCCAGAAAGCTTTTGTTCAAACAACACCTAATGGGGAATGTCACTAAGCAAGAGAGATGAACTCTTCTGGCTGAAATGAGCATAGAGTAGCTAATATCATACTAGTTTGGGTGTCTCAGCCAACTAAGAGGGCTCCCCATAAACTCTTATTCTAGGGGTCACAATACTGCAGTAGACAAACAAGGTTCTTGAATGATTGTCATACTTATTTCAACTACATTTGCTTTCAATATCAATCATACCAGCTGAACCACTGGGTTCAATGAACTGCATTAATTATTGAGATGAATTAAGCAAATGAATGGGTCATTACTTTTATGAGCAGCCTAAGCTAGTCATTAAGATCAAATGATAAAAAGTCAAAGGACATTGTGTAAAACTGGGTAACAATTTCAAAAGAAATTTAATCACTTATTATATGATTAATGCATAATTTTTTAAAAGAAATTTAATCAATCATTAGAACTTAACTAGCCAGAATCCTTGATAAACTCAATTTTTTCCTGCATTCATTCATTAGGAAAGATGTAGATGGTAAGATATATGCCAAAATTAGTCAAAAGTGTTTACATGATATATTGATCTGTCCAACACAATTCCTAGTACTACAAAGGATACAAAGATGTATAAAACATGGTCCTTAGAATTAGGTTGCTTACAATTTAGCTGGGAAGACAAAACTCACATGTATGAAATCATCTGGAAGCAATAGTGTTAAATTTTATGTAATTAATTTTTGAACTGGCTAACTTAATTATTTTGGGGCTATTCATTGTAATCTTAACACCATTAAAGAAATACATTTTCAGTGCAAGTTCTTAGAATATATTCTAGAGTCAGCTAAGACTGAGTTCAATGTCTTCTGGTTTTATAGTAATATAACTGTACCATGAAATGTAAATTTTAGGGTAATAACTTTAAGATATTATTGAATCCACAAATATCAAAGTTCATAGCAATCAAGAGTTTTAGGCAAAAGTGATAGAGTAAAGAAAGGCAAATCATAGGCACCATCTCTGGAGGCTTTTACAATTAACTGTTACCAAATCTTCGAGGAAAGAACAACTCCTGTAAACAAACTCATGGATAAAAAAAGAAAGAAGTGTTCCCTGATTAATTATATGAGACTAGAATGATAGTAATACCAAAACCATTCATAGGTAACAGAGGAAACATTTTAGGAGAACTTTACTTATGAAATGAGGTAAAAATATACCAGGTTAAATATTATTTAACCAATCATGCAATATCATGACCAACAGAGATTATCCCAGGAATGTAATATAGCTCATCCTTTCAAATCCTATCAATGGCTTCTAGGTAAAGATGCTAGATTAAACAAATGCATTTACTTTTGTTGTCTCCCAAATTCCCACTAAAATGACAGTAAAGAAGTTTTTGAATTTGTTTGCTTAGTTGTTGCTTTTTTGTTTTGTTTTGTTTTGTTTTGTTTCGTTGTTAATGTATTTACCCAGACAAGAACAGAAGGGGAAATGCAGCAACAAAATGATGGAAATAGGGAAGCAGATGGACCAGAAGTAATTAACTTAGCATACTGGAGAAAGGTGAGTTTAAGCAAACAGGAGAAAGCTCAGAGGCAACAAGATTGATATAATAGAACCATCAAATCTTCAGAACTGGGAACACTAGGAACCTGTGCAGGTAGGGTAAAAGTGGAAGTAAAAACCAAAAAGTTATTTAAGACTCTAAGAAATCTCTCCCATCACACAATCAGATTACCTCCCACCTACCACCCTCCATAAACTTGGCAGGAGACTGAAATCTTATTGTCTGGAGAGAGCTTAAAGAGGTTTCTAGACTCAGGGACACCAGGCAGAGTTGGGGCAGGGTTATAGTGAAGAAAAGGGATGACTAACTGAAGGTTGATATATTCAATGTTGAGATTTGTAGCCATTTTCTCTCCTTTGAATCTACAATGCTAGCAAACAAGCCTATATCCTTCAGGCAGGAGATGGGAGAATTATCTTCAGAATTTGACTAGCCCAAGAGGAAAGACCTAAAAATACTGATTTTGGTTGGAAGTTCCTTAATGAAATGACCCAGCCAGATCACTATACAGTGAACCTATATTTGACAAACCACACACACACTCATAACTTCTAGGCAGTTTTTAAAAAAACAATGTATAATTCAGTAGTTTTTACTATATTCACAACTTGTGCCACCATCACTATTTGCAGAATATTTTCCTCACCCCCAAAGGAAATCTTGTACCCATTAGCGTCTCTTCCCATTGCTCTCTCTCCTGCAATGCTGGCAACCACTAATCTGCTTTCTGTCATCATGGATTTGCCTGTTCTGGCCATTGTATATAAATGGAATCATACAAATTAAAAAATATATATAGATATGATCTTTTGTATCTGGCTTATTTAACTTAGCATACTGTTTTCAAAGTCCATACATATTATAGCACGTGTCAGTACTTCTTTTGTTTCTATGGCTGAATAATATTCCATTTTATGGGTATACCACATTTGCTCACCCACTCATCAGGTGTGGTTTTGGCTATTATGAAGACTGCTATTCCACTTTTTGCCTATTATGAACTTTTGTGTACAAACTGTATATGGGCATATGTTTTGAAATCTCTCGGGTATATAGCCAAGGTAGCTTTTTACTACCTTACTCCTCAATATGAAGAGAAAGCCAAGGATTACCTAGCAGCTGGAGAGCTTCCATAAAAAAGAAAGAAGACAAAACAAGCAAAGGAAAAAAGCAACTTAGAAGAAATAGAGACTACGTATGCTGAAGAAAAGGAAAAAAAAAAAAGGGGTTATAAAGAACTTAAGAGGAAAGAGAAAATAACATCACATACATATAATAAAAATAGAATGCTAATTTAAAAAGGGGACATTCAAATAATTTTTAAACTTGAAGATTAAAAATATGATAGAAGAAATTTTTTTAAACTTAACTGTACTTTTGGAAGATAAAATGAGAAAATCTTCCAAAAAATAGAGCCAAAAGACAAAGAGATGGTAAACAGAAAATATAAGATAACTAGAAGACTACAGCAGGAGAATCAATGTCCAAATAATAAGGATTCTAGAAAGGAAGAACAGAGAAAGCAGAAGGAAGAAAATAACAATGAACTTATTCAGGAAGACTTTTCATAACTGAAGGATGTGAGTGTCCAGACTGAAAGTCTCCATTCAGCATGCAGCAAAGTAGAAAAAAAAAAAAAAAAAAAAGGAGTTTAATATGAAACACACAGTATCAAGAAATTTCAGAGCACGGCTACAAGAAGAAACTCAAATGTTTCTAGAATGGACAGTGAGGCACAGATAAAATACAAAGGCTCAGGAGTTTTCCATATCAACACTAGAATCCAAAAAATAATGGAACAAAACCTTCAAAGTTCTGAGAAGAAAAAGATTTTCAACCTTTGCTCAGGTATCAGTTGGTGTAAGGAGGTTGTAGACACTTTTAGACCTGTATGTTCTAAAATATCAGTTACTTCCCAAGCATCCTTCCTCAGGAAGTTACTGGAAAATGTGCTCTACCAAAGTGAGGAATAAAACAAGAAAAGGGAACATGGGGGAAAATAAATAAGATATCTAACTTAAAGGGAAAAGCAGAGTAAATCCTTACAATGATTATGATGAGAGAGTCCAAGGTGACAACTGTATCCCAGGCAGAGATTGGAACAAGTCCAAAGGTTCAGGAGACATTCTTTTGACAAATAGAATGTCTGTGTATCAGAATATATTGAGAAGAGATTAAGGTTGAATTAGTGAGAAATGCATAGAAACTAACAAAACAAAACAAAACAAGGTAATTATGCACTCTAGAGAATAAATAGCTGTTTCTCTGGTGGAACTCTGACTGATACAGATTTTGGTATCTGAAGTACTTCTAGAGGAACAAAACTTAAGGATGAGTTTTCTGATTTGGTTCAGGGTTTTCTTGAACTAGTCTAAAATCAGACTAGATTTTAATACTAAGGTTATTCAGTAGTAAAGAGGGTATTTGTAGTCTATAGTGTGATGTCCCAATATCAATGCAAAATATCACCATTGGCTACTCCCAATGAAATATTTATATAAGTTGAAGTTTTCAGCAACCATGTATTTGATACCTTAGAACATTTAGTCAAACTGAAGAGTATAATAATATTTGCTGGTTGTTCCCAGTTGCACTGGAGAAAGTGGGCAGGAAAAGGATAAGCTTAGGGCTTCAAACTCCTGACTCAACCTCTGCATAAATGACCTGAAAGTCGCTACCTTTGATCTGAAAGAAAACCTCATCTCCAATAGCTGCAAGGCTGGGATTTCTGAAAAACAAACCAGAGTTTTATCCTGCCAGTGGATGAATTAGAATGCAAATTGAATGTTCAACCTTGCCCCGAGTCTTCTGTGAAAGTGAATGCATTGATTGCAAAGGAATAGGATCCTGATAATCGGAATGGAGACATGTGGGAAGATCCCCATGAAGTTGGGGACATAGAACCCTTAAATTCTGCTAGTAGAAGCAACCCTTCCACCCTGTCTGTGGAGGTTAACCTTGTTTTGCCTGAAGAACCTATGATAGCCTCTTCTGAGATAGTTGTCTTACAAGACACTGTTGATTCTCCTCAGGATCTACCACTGTCACTCTCTTTGCTTCCACACCTAAAAGTAGGCTCAAATCCCCAAAAGCCCCAAAGGATAAGATTTAAGTGTAACACAAGAATAGTTTCTCTATACAACAAAAGAAGTACATGACATTTCTAATTTATAAAAACAGAAATCTGGAGAGTGGATATTAGGGTGTGGAAAAATGTTGGAGAGAATATAAAGTTGGATCATACCAAATTGACTGCTATGGGCCCCTTAAGCAGAGTTTCTGGACTCAATGATTTAGCTTGAGGGGTTAGATAGGACTCTGTTTGTTTGGTTGACTGAAACGTGGACCAAAATGTGTGCTACACTAAATAAAGTTAAAATGCCAGAATTGCCTTGGTATACTATAGAGGAAGGAATGAAAGGCTTAGGGACATTGGGATGTTAGGTGGATTTGTCAAATAAGACCTGCTTTCCCACACTGACAGAGTCCAGAAGAAAAAAATTTTAATAACCCATTGAAAAGGGTGACCCATTCTGTGCCTACCAGTCATTCTCTTTCCTCAGCCAGTACTGTCATTGCCCAATGGGCTCATGAATAAAGTAGCCATTTTGGCAGGAATGGAATGGAGGTTATGCACAGACTCAAGCCACATGGACTGCCATTCACCAAGCCTTGACCTGGCTACAGCCACTGCTGAGTACCCAATCTGCCAGCAGCAGAAACCAACACTAAGTCTTTAATACGGCACCATTCCCTAGAGTGATCAGCCAGTTAGCTAGTGGAAACTTGACATGTCCATCAGTAAATAGGCAGCATTTTGTTCTTACTGGAACAGACACTTACTCTGGATACAAATTTACCTTCCCTGCATACCATCATTTTCCAAAACTACTGTCCATGCACTTTCAGAATGCCTTTATCCATCATCCACACAGCACTGTTTCTAATCAATATATTCACTTCACAGCAAATAAAGTGTAGCAGTGGGCACATACTCATGGAATTTATTGGTCTTGCCATCATCCTGAAGCAGCTGGCTTCATAAGAGGGTGAAAAGAACTTTTGAAGACTCAGTTACAGTGCCATCTAGGTGGCAATACCATGCAGGACAGGAGCAAAGGTTCCCTAGGAGGCTACACATGCTTTGATTAGCATTCAATATAAGGTGCTGTTTCTCCCCTATCTAAATGTCATGGGTCCAGGAATCAAAGGGTGGAAATGGGAGAGCACTGCTCACTATTACTCTAGTAATCCACTGGCAAAATGTTTGTTTCTTGCTCCTGTGACCTCTTGTTCTTCTGGTTTTAAGGTCTTAATCTCAATGGTAAGGATGCTTCTGTCCAATAATGATTTTGTTGAACTACAAGTTAAGACTGCCACCCAGCCACTTTAGCTCCCCATACTTCTGAATCAACAGGAAAAGAAGGTTGCTACCATATTGGCTGGAGTGATTGATCCTGATTACCAAAGGGATATTGGGCTGCTACCACAAAGTGGAGGTAAAATTAGGTGTAAAATGCAAGAGATTCCTTAGGGTGTCTCTTAGTACAACTGTGTGTGGTGTTTAATGTCAATGGAAAACTACAACAATGTAACTCAGGCAGGACTTCTAATGGATGGCCCATCATCTTCAAGAATAAACATTTGGGTCATCCAACTAGGCAAAAACCCCACAATTATCTGAGTGCTTACTGAGGACAAAGGGATATGGAATGGATAGTGCAAGAAGGTAATTATAAATATCATACAACCACTCCTGGAAGGATTGTAATAGTTAGGAGTATTTCTTACATATATATATATATATATATATATATATATATATATATATATATGAAACATATATATATATATATGAAACATATATATATATATATGAAACATATATATATATATATGAAACATATATATATATATATGAAACATATATATATATATATATGAAACAAGAACATATTATTTTATCCCTTTCTTATTCTTTTATCATTTAACATAATATTTGTTAATACTTGTTAACTTTATATTGTAATATTTAAGTTACAGAATATCAAGGAGAACAGTGAAGTTCACTGTAAGACTGCATCCTCATTTAGGGAAAAGGTTAGTGCATTTTAACTTGTATGCAGGATTGTTCAGTCACGTTAGAGAGAAGTATGACTTTGTTATTGTCTTTATTTGGAGATTAAGTATCATTTACGGGGATGTGTACAGGTGCCAAATTGACAAAGGGTGGACCATGATGTCAATTTAATGTGCCAACTTGCCTAGGCTATAGAACCCAGTTATTCAATCAAACACTAACCTAGGTATTGCTGTAAGGATATTTTGTAGATATGACTGACATCTAGATCAGTTGACTTTAAGTAAAGGAGATTATCCTTGACATTCTGGGTGGGCCTAATCCAATCAGTTGAAAGGCTTGAAGAGCCAGACTGAGTTTTCCCTTACAAAGAAGAAATTCTGTTAACAGACTGTAGTGTCACTTCCTTCTCAAGAGTTTCCAGCCCTCTCTAAAGATTTGAACTTGTCCAGTCAGCCTTCACAATGGCATAAACCAATTACTTGTCATAAATCTCTATGTGTGTGTGCATATACTTCATATAGATACAGATACAGATAGAGATATATAGATATAGATATGCATATATATATATATAAAGTACACATCTGTATATGTTATATGACAAATTATAATAATATATATAAAAAGACTGCAAGGAATAGGCTTATATATGAGATATATATATCTTCCACTGGTTCTATTTCTCTGTCAGAATCGTGATAAGGTGTCTGTTAAAAAGATGTTTGCTGTCTTTGAGTTCAAATTGCAACAAGTGACCTGAGAGAAATGCTTGTTCTTTGATTGCTACAAATTTGTTTCATATGTTTGTATTGTAAAGAAAATAACAATTTTTTTTTTACAGGGCAGGTCATTGTTTCAAAACAAAGCAGGCTACCAGGAAAGGATAAGGGCTATTAAATTATACTTTTTCCAGTTTCTTTTATTACTGGGAAGCCAGGAAAACACCTCTGATTTATTGGCAAAATCCTTTTAAAACATCTTAAAATTATGCCTCAATTCCCTGAAGAAATAGACTTCTTCTTTCTTATGGAGACCTTCTTAATTTCAAAAACACCAGAAAACTCCATGTCTATAGTCACTTAAAATGGTACTATTTTTTTTTAAGTTGCATAGAAGTATGAAAGACTCCTTCTGCTTGCTTCAATCACTCACTACTAACCACTGTTTTCTATGAATTCTTTTAAAACTTTAATACGCTGGGGTGCCTGGGTGGCTCACTCAGTTGGGTGTCCGACTTTGGCTCAGGTCATGATCTTGCAGTCCGTGAGTTCGAGCCCAGCATCAGGCTCTGGGCTGACAGCTCAGAGCCTAGAGTCTGCTTTGGATTCTGTGTCTCCCTCTCTCTCTGCCCCTCCCCCACTCGTGCTCTGTCTAGATGTCTCTCTCTTAAAAATAAACATTAAAAAAAAATAAGAAAAATAAAATTTTAATATGCTTACACACACACACACTTTTAAATAAAATCCTTAAATAAATAAACTACAAACACCTAACATCATTATCATGAATAACTTTGAACATATGTCAGTATGTATCTGATTCTTTCAAAGTTATGATTAACTACTTCCACTTTAATAGACTCAACCTCTTCTATTCATCTTTATATCACTGATCCCAACCCCAGTACCCACCACATAGTAAGCCCACAATAAATACCTGTTTTACTAAATTCAGAGCAACAGACATATTTCCTGAAAGCAGTGATTTTGTGCTGGGTAGGATAAAAACTGAACAAACAAGTTGCATCTAAAACTGCCCAATGTTGTTGGAAAACTACTTCAACTCAACTCTTCCACCATGAGTATGGCCCCAACTTCACAAAAGCATTATAGAAATCAACTAACTCTGTCTCAAAGGATTAAAAAAAAAATTCTTTTTTTCATTATTATTGAAACATAACTTCCCCTTGAACCCAACACAGTAGTAAATAATAATTTAGCATGGTAAGAAAACAAGAATTGAGTTATGAATACTTTGCATAGCAAATTCTGGAATGACAGTGAGGAAAATTTGTTTGAACTTACTTTTATGTGTTGCCTTTTTTGCATAAAACTAATGTCCTTTATTTCTACCTCAAAAAGCAAGTTAAGAAGAACAGTTAGATGTTTCTTTGAAAAGAAAGTGTTTCTACTAATTTAGCCTGTTTCTTTGTTTCCCTGGGCTAAGATCCTTTGAAGCAGTGCTTCCAACCTCCTCTGCCCATTGGACCACCTGAAGGGTCTTAAAACATATTTATGTCTGGCTCCACACCCAGAGATTCTGATTTACTTGAGCCAGGGCATGCTCTGAGCATTGGGCACTTTTGAAGGTCCTTAGATGGCTCCATGTACAGCCAAGGTTAAGAAGCACTGCTTTCCAAAAGGAGAGCCCGCAGTGGTGCTACCACCCTTGCATGACTGCCTACTTTATCACTGCGGTGGATGGAGGTTCAGAGTGAGAGGACGCACAGAGAGAGCATGAGGGAGCAGAAAACTAAATCTGCATCACATGCTGGGGAGCAGGTTGAAGCAAGTAGGGACACTCAAGACACTGCTTCCTAGCAAACCTGGCCTCTGTCTCTCAAATCCATGAAACTGACTGAAACTGAGGAAAATCCTCTCCCTCCCTCCTCATTCCTCCCTCCCTCTCCCTCTCTCTCTTCAATGAAAATGAGGAATTACTTTTGTCTTAGTTTGAGCTGCTATATAACAAGATACCATAGACCGGGTGGCTTAAAGAACAAAATTTCTCACAATTCTGGAGTCTAGGAAGTGTGAGATCAAGGTGACAGCAGATTCAGTGTCTAGTGAGGGCCCTCTTCCTTGTTTGCCGAGAGCCACCTTCTCATTCTATCCTCACATGACTGAGGGGGCTCTGGTTTCTTTCTTATAAAAAAGAAAGACTGGGGAGCCTGGGTGGCTCAGTCGATTAAGCATCTGACTTCAGCTCAGGTCATGATCTCGCTGTCCATGAGTTCAAGCCCCAAGCTCTGTCTCTCTCTCTCCCTCAAAAATAAATAAACATTAAATTTTTTTAATTAATTTTTATTTTTGAGAGACAGAGCATGAGTGGGGGCGGGGCAGAGAGAGAGAGAGAGAAAGGGAGACACAGAATCCGAAGCAGGTTCTGGGCTCTGAGCCACCAGCACAGAGCCCAAAGTGGGGCTCAAACCCACGAACCATGAGATCATGACCTGAGCCAAAGTCGGAAGCTCAACCAACTGAGCCACCCAGAAGCCTCAACGTTAAAAAAATTTTTTAAATTAAAATAAAAAATGACACACCAATCTCATCATGAAGGCCCCACCCTCAAGACCTTATCCAAACCTAACTACCTTCCAAAGAGCCTACCTCCTAATACCATCATTACACTGAGGGTTAGAGCTTCAACACAGGAATTTGGGGGAAAGGAAGACACAAACATGCAGTCCATACCGGTCATAATCTACAAATTAGAGATATGGGTATTGTGACAGTTCTAGAGGTATGCCATTCAGATCTTCCTTCAAGATAGAACTTGTAAGAGTTGTCGTTACCTGATTCCCACCAGTTAACTTTGGGATCTAAAACACTGGTCATGCTGAGACTACACTCTTCCGGGGCTGCCTACAGCTGATGACGCAGTAGGGTGCTGAAGCCAGCCCGCAGCAGGACTCTTCTAATGGGTAACCTTTGTTCTGGGACTCTCTGGGATTTTGTCAGAGCTGCACTAAAGTCTAAGGATTACTAACTAAACCTCCTTCCTCTCTCCTCTTCCTCTCAGACAGTATCATTTTCTCTGCTTACTCCTAGGAGCTCCCTCACCCCTTTACCTTTCACAGGCATTTACCCTAATAAATTTCTTGCACTTGTAATTCTTTCTTGACATTGATTCTCAGAGGACCAAACTGATATGAAACAGGACCTCAAAGATCATGTAGGCTTATATCAATTACTTCTTAGCTCAGAAATCTGAGATTCAAATGATTTGCTGAATGCCACATAGCTCCAGAACAAGTGATGGGTTTCACAACCCACTAATGCTTTTCCTACCAAAATAGGAAAGATTCACAGTAAGGGTGACTTCATCAGAAAATTAAAAATTAAAAATAATAAAAGCAGAACTGCAACAATTTATACTGGATAAGAACACTGATCCTCGCCAATCCTTGTTTTCTGTGTCATTAATTTTAGCCATTCTGACAGGTGTGAAGTGGTATCTGATCGTGGTTTTTTATTTGTATTTCCCTGATGATGAGTGATGTTGAGTAGATACTTTAATCTTAATAAATTGCTGGTGTCTTGTACTACTAAAGGTAAAGAGATCTAGATTATATTGATTTAAATGTTAAAATCTTAAATACAGATGGGCACTTGAGCCAGAGTGTTTCTGATTTTGAGAGAGATTTTTATCAGAGATTCTGTCATGTCACCTGTATACCTCCTTGAGACTATTATATCAGACCTATAAAATATAAGAATTTTTTCCTGATCTTGTCTTTGATAAAGTGAGGATTATACACTAATTCTGTTTTGCAGTTAACTTTCAC
Organism: Prionailurus bengalensis; assembly: GCF_016509475.1. Taxonomy (NCBI): domain Eukaryota; kingdom Metazoa; phylum Chordata; class Mammalia; order Carnivora; family Felidae; genus Prionailurus; species Prionailurus bengalensis. The sequence goes on along the minus strand of NC_057345.1, from coordinate 143,941,897 downwards.
TTAAAGCTGTATCATGGACATCTTCATTTTTAATGCCTGCATATCTCATTTTTAATGACTGCCTAGTATTCCCTTGTATAAATGAACAAAATATATTTAATCAATCTTCTGTTGTGATCATTTAGGTTGTTTCCTGCTATTCACTATTAATATCCCTGAAAATGTGTATAATTAGAGGGACAGGATTTGATTCCATGTAGCATGCAAGAATTTTTGTTACTGTCCCCTGTCAATGATACAAGCAACCCTGACTGCTAGACAGGGAACCTACCCCTTCTCTTATTTATGTTTAGAAGGCAATACTTAGCATATCCTAGAGAATTTCACATTTAGTCTCTTATTTAATTCTCACAAAAAACTATACATAGCTAACTAAATACTCTTATTTTTTAAAGTCTTATATTTTCTAATTATGAAATTATATACATTTATTGAAACTTTACAAAACGTAGAAATCCATAAACATGAACACCTATAATTTCACTGCTCAGAGAAAACTTGACAGTATTTCAATTAATCTCCTTCATATCTTCTTTCTGTGCAGTTATTTTACATAGTTGAAACTCAGTTTTATACAACTGTGTCCTGCTTTTTAAGATTATAACAATACTTCCTGTTGCTCCTCTTAATATCCATCTTTTAATACTGTGCAATATTCCACTGTTTCTGTACTATATGTTATTGATCTTTTAGTTTGCTTCCATTATTTTCTACAACTTATTTGCTATGAAGGATATCTTTGATGTACAGAGATTTCTCTATTTTATATTACTTATTTAGGGGAAAACCCTAGAAGTGAAACTGGGGGATCAAAGCTTTTAATATATTGCCAAACTGAAGGTTTTATTAGTCACTCATTGAATTGTTCCAACCAAGCCTTCAGATATTCAACCAGGAAGGAGCATGTCTCAAACTACAGTTTTAGCACTCCTATACCCCTCTAGCTTCATGGTGTTAACATTAGCCATTTACTACATATTTTTTCTTCTTTTTATCAGAAAAATATGCCTTAATATAGGAATATATGAATAAACATAGTACATTATAATATGAGCTTTGCTATAACAGCTTTGCTATAACAATTTAAATTTTATTTATTTGAGAGAGAGCCCACATGCATGCATGCACATGCAAGCAGGGAAGGGGCAGAGAGGACAGAGAGAATCCCAAGAAGGCTCTGCACTGTTAGTACAGCCCCAACGCAGAGCTCGATCTCATGAGCCATGAGATCATGACCTGCACCGAAATCAAGTGTTGGAGCTTAATTGACTGAGCCACCCAGGTACCCCCCCCTTTTAAGTTTATTTATTTTGAGAGAGAGAGAGAGAGAGAGAGAGAGAGAGAGAGAGAGAGAGAGAGAGGAAATGAACGGGAGAGAGACAAATACAGGGAGAGAGAATCCCAAGCAGGCTCCGCACTCTTGGTTCAGAGCCCAACGTAGCCCTTGATCCCATAACTGGGAGATCATGACCTAAGAAGAAATCAAGAGTCAGACACTTAACCGACTGAACCACCTAGGCACCCCACTAGTGGCTTATTAAATCATAAAGAAATAGAATTTAAATGGATGTGTGCAAATTCCCAATATATAAAAAATCATAAAGGATCCTTAGAACTCAGATGTGATAGTTTTTGAGGGAAAAAATTCCTTCGTGTATTGCAAACTTCTAGAGTTTCTACCTTAGATAGTATGGGCTAAAAATCTAGATAGCTTTGGTAAAGATTTATAAGACCATGAATGAGTACTGCAGTTTTCAAAGTAGAATGCCTCAGAGATATATACAATTAATCTTGTGGGTAAAAATTCTGGAAAGTAACCAAGAGTTGTTTTGTGGTACCACTGTGAAAGAGCAGTGAATGAGATGGAAATTGCTGACATTTATCCTGGCAGCCTTTTCTTTCCAACAAAATTTAATAATACTGTTGCCTTGACACCTCTTCCAGCACCATACTCCCAGTTTCTCCCTCTGTTCCCAGAAATCAACATTTGTTTTACACTTGCTTACACAGAATTAACTACTGAGATGGGCCCATCTTAGACTCACTGAAATCATATTTTCTTTGTCTTTAGAGAAGACTGCAAGGCCAACCACTTAGTGGCTTTGGGTCGGCCTCAGAATTGATCTGGATAATCAGTTTGGTATAACATGTCAGGGAAGATATGAATTCGTAAGAACCGTTCAAAATTAAAAACAAAAATCCTCACACACACACCCCCACACACATAAAACTTTTGTAGGTGTTGGCTTTACTACTGAAAAGCTTAGCCTTTTTTTTTTTAAACTACCATTTTAAATTCTGTCAGCACAATTTATGTATCAAAAAGATAGGACTTCATATATCTGTATTTTAGCTAGATACTGAGAAAGTAATTACTACTTCTAGGCAAGTTATAATCATTTATAATTCTTAGTGCTGTACAAATCTGCCTAAGGTGAAAGTCAGTATGCTGAATCTGAAAGTGTAATGAGAGTATAATTTTCCATTTTACATCAAATACAACTAATGCTTACACGGTTGGGGGCTGCAAGTTCATAGTGATATAAAATATAGAGTGCATGACATTTATTTTATCAGTTTGAGCACCTTCAGAGTGAGCAAATTTCCATTTGTGTTCAGGTTTGGAGAAACAATTAAAATGAGAATCATACTTTTAAGTGTCATATAGGCATCCAATAAGAAATATTTCATAAAACTGATATAATAGTTTTAAATTGAAGGACCTACTAGAGTGAATCTCAGAAAAATTCTTAAAAACCTTTCTTGAAGTGCTTGGGTGGATCAGCCAGTTGAGCATTCGACTCTTGATTTCAGCTCAGGTCATGATCCCATGGTCTGGGACCAAACCCCACATTGGGCTCTATGCTGATGATGCTTGGGAGTCTCTCTCTACCTCTCTCTCTGCCCCTCCCCCGCTAGAGCTCATGCTCTCTCTCAAAGTTAAAAAAACAAAAACAAATTTTTATACTTCACCTCATGGCAAGTAGAAGTCTACAGACACAAAAAAGAATCATGGATGTATATTTTATAAATAAAAACCATTAATAGTTCCTATTTGTTCCCCAATAAGAACTAAATTTCTACTTTGTAGAAGAGTCTCAGAAATAAAATCAGTGGAAAAACAAACAAAAAACACCTTAGTTTTTCCTAGAAAAAAAATCTTAGATAAGAAATTTAAATAATTTTAGTAGTTTATTGCTATGCAAAACAGGCAGATACTCCCCCAATCTAACAATTAAAATCTTAAACAATTAGAAATTTCTTGGTATTTAAAACATAAATCTTAAGGATATAGGTAATGCAAAAAATGTAACAAACCACCCTCCATGGTATATGAACAGTGAAACCAAAAGACAAGTTTGTAAAGTATATTATAGCAGGGCACCTGGGTGTCTCAATCAGTTAAGCTTCCAACTCTTGATTTTGGCTCAAGTCATCTCACAGTTGTGGGATCAAGCCCCACATCAGGCTCTGTACTGACAGAGTGGAACCTGCTTCACTCTCTCCCACTCTGTCTCTCCCCAACTCATGTGCATGCGCAGTCTCAAAAAAAACTTTAGAAAATAGAAATAAAAAAATAAAATACTTGTGAGTACCCCCCCCCCCCCACTTTTAAGCTTAAAAATTTCAAACTGAGGACTTCTTACACTCAGTTTGGGTCCATTTTTTCAGCATGGATTTGAAACATTTCTGACTTTTTCTTGAGTAGCAGAGGTCAGAACTTTAACTCAAAGTATGTATTTCAATTTGTTTGTAACACTTTTCCTAGCGGTCCCTTACATACACATTTGCACTTTTTCCCCATAATGTTGTCAAGTTGTCCACTATCAACTGTCATTGTTCTGCCCTTTTGTATGTCTTCCTGGGATATTCTTACACAGTTTCTTCTAAATTTCAGTATATATGAGAGTTTAGTGTCATTGTGAATTTGGAAGTTTTGTTGAACACAACTTCTTCAGATTATAAGTAAAAATTACCATCCTAAGCTCTGATGTTTGACAAACCATCTTCCATTGTTGGATACTTCTTTACTCAGAGCAATGACTTACAGTTTTGTATAACTTAGGTCTTTATCCCAGTAATTCTATACGTAAGACCACTTTACTATGGAGGCTGGTTCTGATATATTAATTTATGAAAATCTAAATAAATTACATTTAGATTGTCCTTTATTTGTACCACTTATCTGCTAAATCCAATGGCACTGCAAATGGTCAGATCTAAAAGAAATCCAAGAATAGGTTTTATTTTAAAAGTCACAATTATACATTCCTTTTACCTTTATATTTCTGAAAAATTTCAGTATTTTACAAAACGGTATTTGTACAAGTGTAGGAAACACATGTTTATAGGAAGTTTTCTTAGTGTCTATATAAGATACACAAGATCTGAGGTTACTTCTTCCAAAATTATTTTTCATTTTTCCTTACACAAATTTGTAATTCGATGCAGATTAAATGTTCAATAAATGTCACAATTACTGAGCACCTGTTGTAAGCTTCAGCCTAAGTATTGTGTACATTAAAAAACAGTCTAAAAGAGTCTTTAGGAAGATGAGTCACTACAAAATAGAAAGACTGGATAGTATATGATAGTTTTTAAAATTAGTAGTAAAAGCAATGAGTCCAGGTGGCAGAAATCATGGTAGGACAAAGTTTTTCAAAGAAGTTTTGTGGACATGTAGTGGTGAAAAGTTGATATGCAATGAATTCTTAGTTTTTTGTTTTTTTTTTTAAGTTTACTTATTTATTTTGAGAGAGAGAGTGTGTGCGTGTGAGCAGGGGAGGGGCAGAGAGAGGAGAGAGAGAATCCCAAGCAGGCTCCATGCTGTCAGCACAGAGGCCTACGTGGGGCTCCAACTCACAAACCGCGAGATCATGACCTGAGCCAAAATCAAGAGTCCAAGCTTAACCAACTGAGCCACCCAGGCAGTGTGAATTCTTAGTTCTTGATCTTAAAACATCAGAATCTAATTTTAGCTAGATAAGAAAGTAATTTTATTCTAAGATTAGGGAGTATCTTACAGAATTGAGAGAAAGGCCAAAAACTAGGATCATAAAACGACAGAAATCAAGGAAAGCGTGGTAGCAGAGATTATAGCTAAGAGAAGCTTCAAAACAGCCTAGTTAGAATTCTATTAGTGGCCCAATCACGGCTGAACACCCTAGAAACCACTGCCACTGCCAAAGAATGGTACAACAGCGAATACATTCTAAGCTTTCTGTTACTGTGTCATTCATTCACAACTCAAAACTCTGCCAGGAGCATACAAGTGGTGGCACCAAGGTTTGGGAGAAGTGGTGGCACCAAGCAATCAGTTTGGGAGAAAGAAAATATCTAATCTCTTAGCCTTCTTTAATGTAATGCAGTCTTCCCTCCCACAAACACCTAACAAGGAATCCCGAACACCTAATCCCATACACAATTTCCCATGATTATACTTCTTCAAAACATCATCCCACTTAACAAAATAGTCACCTCTCATTCAACTAAGAATGCACTCTTCCTCACAGAAAGACAATCAAGTCTCAGGTTACTATATTCAGTTCCATATCCAGGACCTCAGGAACGTCTATTCCTCCCCAGTTCTATATTAATCCCGTCACAATATTCTGCAGTCTATGCACATTAGATCAGCCAATGTCAAAAATCCTATACATAACAATGGAAGAAACAAAAAAGTAAAGCTAAATTTGGTTTAAAAACACACATGCCATAGAAAGGAATATAGGTAGAGGCTATATAGCTCTGTTTTTGAAACTGGTCATGACACCCTAGATAGTATTCATGACTTCGTTTATCCAATCCCATTCCATGTTCCCTTGACTTTCAGCCAGAATCCTTAATGGGTGTTTTTTATCCAGTGGGGTGACTAAAACCTTATTCCTGAGGAATTTAAGCCCCTGTGTTAAGACTATTTAAAATATTCTAACTTGAGAGTCTAAGAAGGAAGCAACTCAGAGCCTGTGGGGTTTTGTCCATACTCATTGTGTAGCAGTAACTTGATTTCCCCTTGGTGGATTATCAACCACTACACTCAGTACCTTACCACCCATTTTGACAGTACGCAGGGCTTTAAGGTACTTGAAATGGCCAAATGTGTTCTGGTTTCAGTTTCCAATTCAACAACAGCATTGTTGTATATAACCTTTGTGGAAGCATTTTTTTTTTTTTAAGTGAACTGAATTTTTGACCAGAAGTAGTAGTATGTGAGAAACGTTAGTAATATACAAGGTCACTGTAGTTAATGACTAGTGTCTGTGACAGACCTTGCCAGCCAGAGGTCCAAATGGGTACTGGCACAGAGACAAGTCCTCTCAGGCTAGTAACTCTCTCATCTTGAGAAACGGCATATTCTATCTGGTCTTTTGGAGAATGAACACCTGATCTTGGAACACCAGGTAACCTTGATCCTGGCTGTCCATTCTAAACAGGATATTATCTAGACATAATAAATATAAATCAGGGATTCTCAACCTTGGCACTATTGATATTTGGGCCCAAATTACTTTCTATTGTGGGGAGGTGCCCTGAGTATTATAGATGTTTAGCTGCATCTCTGGTTTATCAACTAGTCGCCAGTAGCACTCCACAATTGTGACAATCAAAAATGTCTGTAAATATTTCATTAAATTGTTGTATTTTACCCCTGAGAAGCAAAATTGCCTTCAGATGAGAATCACTGACCTAAGTGAATCCTTTGAGTTCTATCATCCAGAAAAGTGTCCTGAGCCAGTCCTAAAGGCATAAGTAAGTTGTGTGATCACATTCCCAGTATGCTCTTCTGCCATGCTGCCTCTTTTCATTCAATTCACAACTATCACCTCACAAGAACTCCGTATAGATAACTTGATGTTGGAAAAAAATTCAAGCTTGACTTATAGGTGGTTCTGTGTATTATGTTACTACCAGCCACAAAGGAGGTGGTGGGGAGCATTAAATCCCCTGTTCATGGTTGGCAGCAAAGGAGAGGACAGTCAGTCCTCCTAGGGACTTGAGCAGTTCATTTTGTCTCCTTGGCTTGAAGGGATATGGTATGAAATAAGATTATGAATATTCATGGAAAGTGAACTTGGGGTTTGGCTGGATTCTTGGGTGCTTGGAAAAGGATTGGTGCCAACTTAAGAAAGGTTGGAAGGGGTATATAGGTGGATTTCTTAAAATGGACCCAGAATGTGAGCAAGTTTCTGAGCTATGTTAACACTCACAGCAAAGCCCTCACTGTGAGAGAGGCCCTGAATAATTAGGTAACAAGATAACCTTCTCTGTAAATGTTAATATCTTGTCAAACCAGTGCTAAATGGGAGTATTAACAAAGTGCCAAGATAGCAAGGATGGTGTACAAACAGAACTGCACTTTCAGAGGCTTTTCTGGCAACTGCCTCCTCCCCTCCCTCACCTTCTCTACTTTCCCCACTTCCCTTTTGCCTAGAGCACTTCTACTGGTAACATATCTTGGGAGTCAGCCAGCTCCCTGGTAACCAACTCATTTCATTAGAAGAGGTAATGTTTTAGTTTTGTCCTCATTGATACTCAATATGGGTTTTTTGCTTTTTTTGCCCTTGAAATTTCTGGCAGCACCACCATTTATGGATTTACTAAATAATTATACATTATCATGAATTCCCACACATTGTTCTGGCCAAGGAACTTATTACACAGGAGACATAAGATAAAGTGCTTGAAGACTTAGTTATGAAGCCAGCTAAAAGACAACACTCCCAATGCAGTGTTTATATTCAACAACTGATTTTTAATGCTACTTCTCCCATTCCTGTATTAGCTCCAAGAACTAAGAAGCCTCTATTTCACCCAATTATCCTCTAATAAAACATCTGCTTTTTGTTCCTCTGACTCCATACTCTACTGTTTTTATAGATTTTAGAACTTAGGAGTTAGTTGAAAGAAATTAGTTGAAAGTAACTGGAAGTTCACACAGCCACATGGTAATTTTGGATTCTTTATGCCACCAGGTAATCTTGAAAAAAAAAAAAAAAAAGAGGGTTGTCATGTTAGTTGGGGTTTTAACCTTATGATACAGTTGCTTCATAAATAAGAGCAGGGAAGAGTATGGAAGGAAAACTGAAGATTCTCTGAGGGGTATTCTTACGTTGCCAAATATAGTGATAAAAGAAACAAGAGCTTAGACCTGTCTAAATTTGGTCAGTCTCTCAGGGAAGAAACATAGTTGGTCAAGGCAGTAGCCAAAACAAAAAGAATAGATGCAGAAGAAGTAAAGTCTAAGGCAGTTAAATAAGACAATAACTTCCACCTGTATTTCCTTGCTGTCACATGTAACATGTATTTGAACAAATTTCCCATCTCTTTCTGTTGTCTGTGTTAGTACTAAAATGACTGTTTAATTAGCATGATTTGCATAACATCAATGAGAATGTAGCAAAACTTGAAAAATGAACATAATCCAAAGGCCTTGGCCATGAATACAGTAAACAATAGCTGCACTGTTGGGTATGAGTATTTTTGGAAATTGAAGTATAAAAGGAATGGAATGTGTGTGGAAACTGAATAGCCAAGAGTGAACTGTAGTGAACATTTGTCTTTTTTGATGATTACACATTCACCCATCCCAGAAGAGTTCCAGATGTTACCTTCAATTACAGAAGCCAAAAGAATAGGCACATGACCCAATCTTGGCCAACTGGGCACTCTCTCCAAGGACTCTGAACCCTGAGCTAGTCTTGCAAGGAATAAGAAAAATGACAGGAAGGATTCATTATATCCTCCTGACCAGGCTGCTCCCACTATCAAGCAGACTCTTTGCTTCCTCTTCCTGTACTTTCCACCACTAGTATGTCCTGGTTTCTGCCCACCAGTTCTGAGAGCCACTGGATATCCTTCCAATAAATTCCCTTTTTCTCAAGGTAGTCAGATGGTTTCTGCTGTTAGCAATATAAGGTCCTGACACAACCAGGAACATGAACAGAAATGGGAAAATGAACAAATACAGAAAACCTCTTAAAAGATGTTTTTACTAGAAACCTATCTTTCAAAGAACCTACTTTTGATACTGGATATTTTTATGGGCTGCAGGTTTGTCCCCTCCCTAAATTCATTTGTTGAAACTCTAATCCTCCAAAAAACAGCATTTCTAAATTACCTGCCTATGGGAGGTAATTAGGTCATTAGGGTGGAGGCCCCATGATGAAATTAGTGTAAGAGGAAGACAGCTAGCCCTCTCTCCACCATGTGAGGATACAATGAGAAGACATCCTCTATAAACCAGGAAGAGGGTTTTTCATTGAAATCCAACCTTGCTGGCACGCTTGTTGTGATCACAGAGGCCAAGAGAGATGAAAAACTAGGACTGTCCCAGCTTTGATTATGTACCTATCCTTAGCCAATCACTCTGCTATGGAAGAAGGATGATTTATATTTGGACCTTATGATGGACTGGAGACAGGAACTTCCCAAGAAAAAGAAGTGCTAGGCCAGCAGAAATAGCGCTCCAAAAGAAATATCTTATAGATATATATCTATATGTATTTATATTATATATAAATGTAGTATCTTAAAGATACCTACATATAGAAGATGTACTGTAATATTTTTCCTAGTCATATGACACAAAGATCTGGAAGGACTATCCAAATTTGAGGGAGAGGGCTTTGAAGGGTGGAGAAAAGAAAAACTAATTTTGTTACAACTTAGGAAGAACTGGGAGGGTATGAGGAGGAAGGCAGGGAGTGAAAAGAAATTCATTTCAACAACCACTTTAGAAGGAATACTTTAAGCCATGGGATTTGTATATGTATGTAAGTGTACACACACACACACACACACACACACACACACACACACATCTCCCCCCATATTAATGTAAACACTTCAGATAAATTGAAGCACAATTTGTTATTTCCAATGAAACGTTTTTGAGTAGTAAAAAAGTGTTAAGACTTTTAGAAATATCAAATCATTTACTCAGTAACAACACTTAGCAGATAACAGGAACATACTGCACATATTCATTTCCCATTTAGCCTGAATAAAGTAGTTTTGCTACACAATGCTTTCCTAAGATAAGTTGTTCCATGGCCAGAGAAAATAGCATTTTAAATGGTCTATCTTTCTAAAAACTGAAGCGACTTTCTAAACAGGTATTTAGAAAGGAAGTGGGAACAATTAAGCTTAATTGCTATGAAAACAAAAACTAACACCACAATTATAGAACATTTAAATAGGAAAATTATGAAACTATATATAAAAAACTTATACATATATACATTGTATCAAAATACCTTCTTTCTATTTTGGTGACTAGAATTTTGAGATTAAAAACAAAGTAGTTCAAGCATTTCTAAATATAAAAATTTCAGACTTATATTTATTAAAAACAAAATAATATCAGTTCTGTTGGAGTAACCATATATACACCAAGACAAATATCGCAACTGGAAACAGAAATAGTGAACAATTCAAATTTCTTAATATTTTAATGGCTTAAGTAACTTACTTTTTTTTCAGTCCTTTTTTGCTAAAATAGGTTTATTTAATTTTAAATTTTAAATTTAAATTTTAAACTCAGATCAGTGCAGTTTGTCTTTTTTGGTGGGTTTTTTTTTGTTTGTTTTTTTTGTTGTTGTTGTTTTGCTTTTTTTAAAAGACAAAATACTCATTTAAAATTGTAGGTATTAGGTTTGCACCAACTAAAAAATAACATTTACATTTGTCTAATGTAACAATTTTAAAAACATACAAATTCAGTATGTAGTAGAAAATATGTAAAAAAAAAAAAAACCCAAAAACCGCGTAAGGAACTATACCCCATTAAAAAATATAAATGCACCCTTCTACTGATTATATGACTACTGAAAACTAAATATTCTGATTTAAAAGTAGCTTCTATAAAATGTCAAAGTAGTAGGCATTGTTTGCTTTCCTCATTTAATGAATAAATAAGAAGTATTTCCATTTCAGTTAAACAGTACTACTAGTACTTCTTAGCAAAAATGTAGTATTATAGATAGCAAGGTAAGCATTGCCCTGTATTCAAGTTTTTATGTTTGATCTCCATTAAAATGTTTTCTATAATTTATAAGGACAACACATACAAAAGTAAAAAGATGAGGTAAACATCTTACACTTTTAAGAAATTACTTGAAACTTAATACTCAGATATTCTCAATGCCTAAGCTCTAGAATGATGGTTATGAAGGTCCTCCTTTAAAAAACAACAACAAAAGATGGTCCTCCATAATGTCGATGATATGATACATATCTGAACCACATAACGAACAGCAGGTTTCTTGGTCTTCTGAGTAGGCAAATGATGTTCTTCCCTGTGATTACAAAGCAATCATGACTAGGTTTTGCCAAAAATATTGCTTCGGTGTAGGTTTACATGAGGCACCATGCTACAGTAAAAGCAGCTACAATGCCATTCAAAATTGCCATGCTATAGCCCATGTGGAAAGAGTGTCCAGTCAGTTTCCTAGGGGGAAAAAAAAACAAAAAAAGGAAAATGTAATTTGGAATAACAGAAACACCATCAGTTTTCACTGAAAATGCTTACAACGTAAAAATGTTTCCCTAATATTTTACACATTAATACACGTTAAAAAATATTAGACATTTGTAGGATTAATAAATAGAGTGACCTTAAGTTCTCTGCCAAAACTGTCCTATTTATCAAATATAGTTTTTCAGTGTCATTACTTAGAGCAAAATGTTTTTAATCCCTTATACTTCTTTACTGTGCCTCATAGTCACTGAGTGTATCATAACCTAATTCTAGGTTTAAATCTTGTTACATTACAAACATGCTCCTTCATTAATTAGCACTGTTTCCTTGTTCTCTTGTTTAGAACTAAAAATACATATTATTTCAGGTATCTGTCCTGTTTGTTCCATCTTTGGATTACGTGAACAAACTCTACTCTTTATAAGCACTAAAAACAGCACTTTCCATGTGAGTCATAAATCAGATTATGTCTTTTATAGACATTTCAGTTCTCAATAGGTTACCTAATTGAAGTGGCCTTCAATGAGTTCCTAAGTATCAGGAAAGGCACGTCTCATGTTTTACGACTACTCAGTGCCAGCTTGCTTATGTGTACAGATTTCCCCTGACATTTGATTCCTCTATTTTACAGTAATTTTACATTTTAAGATTTCTTCCATTAACTATTGCAATAATACTCTTTGCTTATCCTCATAAAGATGAGACATGATAAAAAGAATAGAAGCTAATGTCCAATTAGTGTCAGAGGCAGAAGATCTTTTCCTCAGTGGAGCAATCCAAATCGAGGACATATAGGGAGGTGCACTAGCAGGAATAAGAGCCCAAAATCATTAGTAGTAGGAGCTCTGGACTGAGGGTCACCATGTCTATTTCCTCACCTCCTTTCCTAAGAACAGGTCAAAGACAGAGAGGTACTTGGATCTGAAGTAACATTTGAAGGATTCTAGTCTTACAAGATTTGTGGTAGGGAGCAAAGAAGATACGCTCTTCAAAGAACATCACCTTTGCATTCATCTAAGACTACTGAAGGCCCTGATACTTCCTGATAGCTGTTGTTATTATCATTACACTTTCCACTCAACTTACTCACCTTGGAACTAGTTTAAGATACTTCTCATGGACATTAAGGGTTAATCTACTTAGCTGCACTAACCTACTACATGGTAAAATGAAATAGATATTCTAGATGCTTTACTTCTAAAAAATATTCCTTCAAATACATACTGATTAGTGAACAGAAAGCTAATCATAAAATTAACTATCAGCATTGTCATTCATTATTTAAAGAATATTAATGACCCATGAACATTTAAATTCATACTAACAAAATGAAGTTAATCATGGAACAGAATTTCAGGAGTTAATTGTTCTCTTTCACTAGTTTTTGACCCTGCACTCCCATAAAAATAGGAAAACCTCTGAAGTAGTTTACCAAACTTTAGGAAATTATAAAAACTTACAATGTTGGTATAAATGAATTTTACTGAGCTATACATGCTCGAATGTTCAGTGACCTTTACAGAACAGGCAAAGCAAGGAATTTTAATGGCAATGAAGAAATGCTCCAGAGCAGATTCTCTTTCTACCATCTCAAACGCACCATATCCCTCCCCACTAGAAACATAGTAGCAATTGTCACGCATGTACTGCTAGGCAATAGACTTAAAATCTTTGAGTAATCACTTGCTTTAAAACTCATTTTCAAAATACTCACCATGATTTTCTTCTCTCAGGAAAGAAAGACAACCCCTGCCCGCAGGTTTCCTCTCTTATGACTTACTTGTGAAGTCCTGTAAAAAACTGACGGTATCTTGGTTGCCCTTTGTCAACATCCCTCATCTCTTGTAAAGGGCAAGTTTTGAATTGAAAAATTGGGCCTAAGTATGGTGCCTATTTTATTCAATCTCTCTCTATATATGCATGTTACTTTTAAAATTAAAGTATACACACACACAGTGAAGTGCAAATGCCTGACATGCATACAGATCAATGAATCTTTATCATGTTACACCTTCATGTACCAACCACCCAGATCAAATACAAAATGTCTCCAGTACCACAGAAAGCTTCTTTGTTCCTCTTCCTTCCCCCAAATCCTGAGATAACCGCTATAACCATTTGTTACCACGATGCCTGGTTTCACCTGTTCATCTTACATGCCCTCATATAGTATGTCTTCTTCTGTGTCTGGATTCTTTCCCTCAATACTGTGTCTGTGAGATTCATCCATGTTGTTGTATGTAGCATTAGCATGTGTTCTTTTGTACTGCAGTTTAGTACCCCGCTGTATAAAAATAACAAAATGTATCCGTTCTACTACAGAGCATTTGGATTGTTTCCAATATGAGGCTTCTATACATAGGGATACTATGAACATGATGCTACACATCTCTGGTGGGTGTGAGACATCTGCACTCATTTCTCATGGGTATATATCCTAGGAATGGAATTGCTAGGTTATAAGGGAGATGTAAATTTGGCTTTAGTAAAAACATCAAACATTTTCTCAAAGTAGATGACTACTGTACACTTCTACCAGCAATATCTGAGAGTTTCAGTAGCTCCACGCTGCCACCAACATTTAGCATCATCAGTGTTTTACACTTTAGTGGGTCTACAGATTATGTTGTTGAGGTTTGAATATTTATTTTTCTGATGACAAACATACTTACTGCTCATTCAAATATCCTCTTTTTTGAAGTTCCTGTTTATCTTTTTGCTCATTTTTCTATTGGTTTATAGAGTCCTTTGTCAACAATATGTGTCATAAATATCTTCTCCTGTTTATGGCTTGTCCTTTCACTCTTTAATAAGGTCCACTGATGAACAAGTTCTTAATTTAAATACAGTCCTTTTTTTTTTTTTTAAATGACTAGTATTTTTCGTGGCCTTTTCGATAAATCTTTGACTACGGTTATGAAAATAATCCATTTTTAGGGAAGTTGTATTGTTCTCCTTTGACATTTTGGTCTATAATTCAACTCAAATTAATTTTTTATGTGGTATAAGGTAGTGGTGAATGCTCATGTTATACCTTTTGGAAGTCCAACTGTTTCAGCACAATTTATTGAAAAGACCATCTTTTCCCCCCTCATTAAATTCCCATGGTACCTCTGTCCTAAGTCACATAAGCATCTATGTGTGGGTGTTTTTAAGCTTTCTATTCTATTCTTTGGGTCTGTTTGTTTATCCCTGATGAAGTCAACAACTTTCCTATATAGCAGGATTAGTGAACTAAAAAAAAAAAATATGCTATACACCTAAAACTAATATAACACTGTATGTTAAACTAACTGGAATTAAAATAAAAACTTACAAAGCCAAAAAAATATTTAATGCTAAAATATCCTTATATTGAAGACTACAAAAACTCAGAAGCACAACTAACAATAATGTGCAAGACTCATATGAAGATAAAAATAAAACTTTACTTAAGAAGATCTAAATAAATAAAAGACATCCCGTGTTCATGGAATTGAAAACAACATTTTGAAAATGGCAATACTCCCTAAATTGATCTATAAGGTCAATGCAATTCCTCAATTTTCCTTTCCAACTGCCTTTTTCTGCAGATACAGAACAAGTTGATCCCCAAATTTGTATGGCAATAAGAGACCCCAAATTGTCAAAACAATACTGAAAAAGAACAATGCTGGAGAACTCACACTTCCCAATTTCAAAACTTGTTACAGTAACCAAATGGCATGATACTGGCATAAGGATAAACATATAGACAAATGGAATAGAATTAACAGTCCAGAAATAAACCATAGATCTATAGACAGTTAAATTTCAACAAGGGTATCAAGACCACTTAAGAGGGAAAGAATAGTCTTTTCAACAAATGGTGCTGGGACAAATGGATGCAAAAGAATGAATTTGATCCTTTAACTCATACATTATACAAAAATTACCTCAAAATGGACCAGATCTACATGAAATAATTAAAACTCTTAAGAGGAAGGAAAGGTATAAATTTTTTCAACCTTGAATTATGCAATGGTTTCTTAGATAAGAAACTCAAGAAAAAATAAACTGAACTTCATCATATTAAAACCTTCTCTGCTTCAAAGGACACTATCAAGAAAGTGAAAAGACAATCCAAGGAAAAGAAGAAAATATTTGCAAATCATGTTTTGTTTCTTGAGAGAAAGAGAGCAAGCAAGCAGGGAGGGGCTGAAGGGAGGGAGGGGGAAAGGGAGAAGGAATCTCAGGCAGGTTCCATGCCCAGCGTGGAGCCCAATGTGGGGCTCAATCTCATGACCATGAGATCATGACCTGAGCCAAAATCAAGAGTCGGATGTTTAACCAACTAATCCACCCAGGTGCCCCTTGCAAATCATATACCTACTAAGGATCTACTATCTAAGATACAAATAAATTCTTAGGACTCAAAAAAAGGGCAAATACTCCAATTTTAAAAAGGGCAAAGCATTTGAATAGACAGTTCTGCAAAGAAGATATACATTGGCCAACAAGCACATGAAAGGATGCTAGACATCATTACTCACTATAGAAATGCAAATCAAAACCACAATGAGTGAATACTTCATCCCCACAAAGATGGTTATAACACAAAAAAAGAACAGAAAGAAAACAACAAGTATTGGTGAGGATGGAGAAGGCAGAAATTTAACTCATTGCTGGTACAAACATAAAATGATATAGCTACTATACAAGAGTTTGATAGTTCTTCAAAGAGTTGAGTTACTATATGATCCAGCAATTCCATTCCAGGTGTATACTCAAGAACTGAAAACATGTTTTTACACAAAAACTTGCACCTGAAAGTTCACAGAAGCATTATTCATAAGAGCTAAAAAGTAGAAGCTAAGCAAATGTCCATCAACTGATAAACAAAATGTGGCATATTCATACAATGGAATATAATACAGCCATAAAAAGGAAAGTACTGATACATGCTATAGCATGGATGAACTTTAAAACCAGTATGCTAAGTAAAAGAAGTCAGACATTAAAGACCACATTCTAGGACTTGTATGATTCTATTCACATGAAATGCCCAGATAGACAAATCTACAAAACAAAAACTAGCCTAGGAGTTTCCAGGGTCTGGAGGAGGGGATAATAGAAGAGTAACTGATCATAAGTATGGGGTTTTCATTTTGGAGTGACGGAAATATTCTGGAATTGGAGAGTGATAATGATTGTATAAGATAGAGAATATACTAAACATCACTGAGTTATACACTTTAAAATGGTTAGTTTAATGTTATGTGAATCACACTGCAATTAAAAATAAAACTTTATGGGGCGCTTGGGTGGCTCAGTTGGTTAAGCATCCGACTTCTGCTCAGGTCATGATCTCACAGTTCGTGAGTTCAAGCCCCATGTCAGTCTCTGTGCTGACAGCTCAGAGCCTGGAGCATGCTTTGGATTCTGTGTCTCCCTCTCTTTCTCTACAGCCCCCCCCCCCCCTTGCTCATGCTCTGTCTCTCTCTTTCAAAAATAAATAAACATTAAAAAAATTAAAAAAAAAAACTTTATTCAAAGACATTAAAAGAGTATCTGAGTGAAGAGAAATATCTACCATAATCTAGGAATACTCAACACTGTAAAGATATCAATTACTTTGAAAAGAAACCATGAATTCAATGCAATCTCAGTAGTAGCTCAACGAAATTACTTTGGTGGGAAACTGACACTTTGATACTAAGCTCACCTGACACAGTAAAGGTGCAAAAGGAGCAAAGAAAAATTCCGAGAAATCAGAAAAGTTGTAACATAAAAACAAAGTAGTTTAAAAAAAGAAGGAAACAGAATCAGAAATAAAAAGACACCGGAAAAGACTTCAGCATCCCAAACCAGATCTGTTTGTAAGAGTAAGTATACAGGGGCTGGGGGAAGAGGTGACTAAATATATGCATGGAGATTTTACATTTTACCAATAGGCATTTTTAAGAACTTAGATGGAACAAAACTGACAATTATTTCAAGTTCCTTCTTGCTTATTCCTAATCATGGATTTTCATTTACCAGTGTAGAGAAATCAAGACTCAGTTTAGTATCACTTTAAAAGAGCTGTCATTATATTTACATTTACATGGAATAAAAAGAATTGGTGATTTTAGACAGTTTCCTTTCAGTTCTTTGGTTTTATTGTGTAATTCCCACAAGTTTTCTGAATATTAAGAAAAAAATAATAAGACTAATGTCATGTTTTTCGATTAAAAGGGGGAAATGCCTGCAATTCCAGTGTTTGTAGATTCTCGATAGGCTCACTCTCAGTGTGAGGCTCAAGCAGTACTTGAAGTCTATGACAAATTCTTAATTTCAATTTGCCTGGATATGTAAGACAAGGCACTTACTGGTCTTGAGCAGAATAAAAACAAAAACCCTACTGGTCCAAAGCATCTATTATGTGCTGTTTCATTCAGTTTTATCATGAAGTCTACTAAGGATCCCAAAATGTTTTTTACTGTTCTAAGTCATTCATGACCTTTTATTTTCATAATCTGAAGCAATCACACACTGGTAGGCAAATAGTAATAAAACATAGGGGTGGGGGCGGGGGCCTTGAGAAGGTTGAGAAGAGTATATACAATTTTTGCTCATTAGTTCTTTTTTGATTTCATGAAGAGAAAGGTAAGGAAAAGAAAAAGATCACATTTCAGAAGAATGATAAGCCTGATGAAGGGTAGCACTTTCCGGGGGCACCCAGCTGACCCAGTAGCTGGAATAGGTGACTCTTGATCTCAGGGATGTGAGTTCGAGCCCCACACTGGGTGTAGAGATTACTTAAAAATTAAAAAAAAATTTTAGGAAGGGGTAGCCCTTTCCTCTATTGTGTATTTTAGAACAATAAGGCATAATAACTACGGTTTTAAAATCCTATATAATAAAGTATATTATGGGAAACTTGATCAGATATAAAATAAAAAAGTTTCTATCCAGAATAAGTAAAACGTCAGCATTAGTTAATATTAATACTGTCAAACCCATAAAAGTGGGTGTCAAGCTGATTTGATTTTGTCATGCCCTATGGATTTCTAATTTGGACGATACTACTGAATAGGTGGAAAACACACATACACCCACACTACACACACAGAAAACAAATCCTATCGTCTCACAGTACGATATAATGGAAATGTCTAACTCTGAAAACCTTCCATTTTATTTCAGTATTCACAAGGTCTCTGTAATAGGCTTAAAGAACTTTTGAAAACGACAGGACTGATTTTTAGAGATCTGCTACAATTATTATTTCAATTATGAATGTGAAAATGAATTCAAGGTGAAATTCCTTCCAAGCTACTCATATTCTCTCCATATACCTAAACATACTATACCAGATTAATTTTCCTAAAATACCCTCTTGTTCAAAATGCTTTTGTGTCAACTGTATATAAAATATTTGAGTAGAGCAAACAGTACAGTTAACAAGGTCAAGTTTTCTTAACAATGTAAATTTTGACCCAAGCTTTTAGTGTGGCAATGGACCAACAGACAAAAGAGGTACTACTGTAAAGGACAGAACCAGGAGAAGTGAACTCACACTTAAGATTTCCTATTTATCAGGTGAAGGGCTGGACCAGATTAACTTAAGGTCCCTTCCAGTTCTAAATTTCTGTAACTATTAAAAGTAGCAGGGACAAGGTAAAAATACTTGAAAGAGATTACATAGGTTTTTTTTTCTACCTATTAAAATAGGTTAGTGATAAACATTACCTGTACTTCAACTAAAACAATGATGTAGGGAGTAGAACTACATAAATATTTTAATTCCAAAGAGTCAATCAAGGAGACCCAAAATATAATGAAAATTAACAGATGACATTTCTAACATAAGAATTCAAAATAATTTTAAAATTTAAAAATAAGTAGAAAATAGAACTTATTGACAAAACCAGAATGTTTCTTACAGGAAATGTTAGAATTACTACATGTGCTAAAAGGCAACCAACAGAATGAGAGAAGATATTTGCAAACAACATATCCGTGAAGGGTTAGTATCCAAAATCTATAAAGAACTTATCAAACTCAACATCCCCAAAACAAATAATCCAGTGAAGAAATGGGAAAAACATATGAATAGACACTTCTCCAAAGAAGACATCCAGATGGACAACTGACACATGAAAAAATACCCAACCTCACTCATCGTCAGAGAAATACAAATCATAACCACAATGAAATACCACCTCACACCTGTGAGAATGACTAATATTAACAACTCAGGCAACAACAGATGTTGGCAAGAATGCGGAGAAAGAGGATCTCTTTTGCATTCTTGGTGGGAATGCAAGCTGGTGCAGCCACTCTGGAAAACAGTATGGAGGTTCCTCAAAAAACTAAAAATAGAACTACCCTAGGACCCATCAATTGCACTACTAGGTATTTATCCAAGGGATTCTGGTGTGCTGTTTCTAAGGGGCACATGCACCCCAATGTTTATAGCAGCACTATCAACAATAGCCAAAGCATGGAAAGAGCCCAAATGTCTATCAACGGATGAATGGATAAAGAAGATATGGTATACACACACACACACACACACACACACACACACACACACACACACACACTGGAATATTACTCGACAACCAAAAAAGAATGAAATCTTCCATTTGCAACTACGTGGATGGAACTAGAGGGTATTATGCTAAGCGAAATGAGTCAGAGAAAGACCAAAATCATGACTTCATTCATGAGGACACAGAACAGATGAACACAAGGGAAGGGAAGAAAAAATAATATAAAAATAGGGAGGGGGACAAAATATAAGAGACTCTTAAATATGGAGAACAAATAGAGGGTTACTGAGGGGTTGTGGGAGTGGGGATGGGCTAAATGGGTAAAGGGCATTAAAGAATCTACTCCTGAAATCACTGTTGCACTATATGCTAACTAACTTGGATGTAAATTAAAAAAAAAAAAAAAAAGAATTACTAAATGTGTATTATGTTGGGATAAAGTTCTACTGCAACAAATTTCTAAAATCAAAATGGAAATGAGAAATATTATTCAGTAATAATAAAAGATATTAGAAAAATATGGTTATAAAGGTAAATTCATTATAATGGAACTATTTCCATATCCTAAAAGATTAACTATAAAAAAGATACTATTTGGTTCTGGTTCTAAAGAATTCCTCTCCAATAATAAAGAATCCTGCAACAATGTACTTACTTGGTTTCTGTTAGTGTTTAAGCATTGGAGCTCTGTACTTAGATGCATTTGAATGCCAGCTGGGTCATTTAGAAGGGGTATGAAGGTAGAAAAATTGACCTAACACTCAATTCTCCAAAATGGAAACAAAAATAGAATCTCCCCTTATACAGCTAAGAATCAGTTGTCTGGCACATAGCAAATAATCAATAAATGTTAGCCACTATAGAGTAGAGAAAAGAAAGCTAGCTGCAGATGAGATTTTAAAAAATTCTTTACATTCCATTTCATTCTCTCTTCTTTTAAGCAAAACACCTACAACTAGACCCATCCCAAAGCCAAAACAAAGAAACAAAAAATAAGATTATGCAAACAGACCCAGGAGGTAGATAAGAAAGAAACTGAAGAATTATGGGCTTGTATATGTATATGTGTATTTCTGCTTGGTATTATCCTCTTCCTACAAATTCATAATCACTTTCCTGTATAATTCACTAGAGAACTTAAGATTTCCAATATTTATATCCAGATTTTGTAGTCTGGAAATGTACTTTCTGGCAGTATATTTATATTGGCATTTAATAGTAACTTATAAAATGAATAAAGTATAGAAGAATTATATTTTAATTATTTACATTTTATAGGAATGGAATACATATAAAACTTAAGATTCAAATGAACTCAATGATTCTAGCAATGAAAGGAAACCACAAATTCAGGTACTGAATAAGCCACTGCCAAAATTTCAAATAAATTGCCTTTGTTCATTTAAGAGACCAACAGATTCAAAGTAGGTCTATTTTATTTTTTAATTTTTATTTATTTATTTATTTTTGAGAGAGCGAGCGAGTGAGCTGGGTAGGGGTAGAGAAAGAGGGAGACACAGAATCTGAAGCAGGCTCCAGGCTGCAAGCTGTCAGCACAGAGCCTGACCCGGGGCTCAAACTCACGAACTGTGAGATCGTTGGACACTTGACCAACTGAGCCACCCAGGTGCTCCAAGCAGGTTTTTTTTGTTTTATGTTGTTGATTGTTTTTACTCCAGTGTTGGTTGACTCTGAACTAAATCTCTGTACTACACACCAGACTACTCTCTCTTGAAGTCTTCACGCCTATATCATATCACATCCTATATCATAAATTCCAGTATTTATTTTCCCTCATATATATTTCCACATTTAAGAAACACTTCTACGGGGGCACCTGGGTGACTCAGTCGGTTAAGTATTCAACTTCAGCTCTGGTCATGAACTCACAGTTAGTGAGTTCAAACCCTGCCTCAGGCTCTGTGCTGACAGCTCAAAACTTGGAGCCTGCTTCAGATTCTGTGTCTCCCTCTCTCTCTGTTCCTCCCCACTTGCACTCTTTCTCTCTCTCAAAAATAAAGATCAAAAAAAATTTTTTTAAAGACACACTTTTATGACACAACTCCTCCCATATGAAACAGTAACTTCATTGCTGACTGATTTTGATCTAAGCAGAAAGCTCTCTGTGCTTGCCAGAATACGAAGTTATATCAAGGGCCTACAATAAGAACCAACTGAGGGCATGTGAGAGGCTCAGTCGGATAAGTGCCCAACACCTAATTTTGGCTCAGGTCATGATCTCTCGATTTGTGAGTTCAAGCTTCAGTGTCGGGTTCCATACTGACAGTGCAGAGATCACTTGGGATTCTCTTTCTCCTCAAAATAAATAAATAAACTGAGAAAAAAAAAAAGAACCAACTGGCTATTTGTTTCTGTGTCTGGCTCAGTTGGAGACAGGATGAGCTAGTTGGTACTAATCTATTCCCCTTTCACATATCTGAGCCTTTTATTTTTCATTCTATTCCTAGAAAAGAAATCTCCAATTCCCGAAGAATTTTAAGCTATGTGAGCTTTGGTTGGAATAACTGTCAGTTCTTTATCTGGAATCAAAAGTTCTTAGCCAAACCCAAAATCTGAAAGAAACTAAGCAACCAACATTTCAATTACTTGCAAAGCACTTCCTTTTATGTTTCTTTCAGAAACACAAAATGATACAACTTCTTTTGTACTCTTTGTCCTAAGAATTACTTATTAGAAATTGCTGGAGAATAAAACTGTGTGTATTCCAACTAACTTTACCAATGGTATTTAGGACATAAGTGTTAGAATTTCAAAAAGACCGCTTCCTTCCCTTAGCAAATGCTCTCATTAAGGAAAACACAACATATATTCACCCCTTACTTTATACTCTAAAGTTCTTTATTTTATAATTTTCTCAATTCTCTATTCTTTTACTTCAACAAAAATTACATAATGAATTATGTGTATCAGGTGTTACATATGGGAGATAGAGAAACTAGCAAGAATCAGTACTTCCCTCAGTATTGCCCTCAAATGCCAGAGCCTAGTGACACAGTGTCCTGTTCAAAGTTTTACAGACATTACTGAACAGAAAGGAACCATCAGCTTGTAGCAGGGGAGAGATTTTCAGAAGGGTTAATGCCTGATCTAAAACTGAGTATGAGGAAATTAAGAGTTCTTTTTTAAAAAAAAGGTTTATTTATTTTGAGAGAGAGAAAGAGTGCATGCATGAGCTGGGAGGAGAGGCAGAGGAGAGAGAAAATCAAGCAAGCTCTGAGCTGTCAGTGTAGAGCCCAATGCACAGGGCTCGATCCCACAAACTATGAGATCATGACCTGAGCTGAAATCAAGAATCGGATGCATAACCCACTGAGCCACCCAGGCACCCAAGGAGGTTAAGAAGTCTAAAGAAATAGCAACATATATCGAAACAAGAGACAATGGACAGTGCAGGAGATGGTTAATGGTTTGGTATGGTTAGGCTGAAGGACCTGGAAAGTCAACTCTCTTTCAAGTGGAATTTAACCATGGCTCTACTACTTTATAAAACTACTTTAACCTACCTGAAAATCTAATTCTTCATCTTGAAAATGAGAATAACAGTTCCTCTCCTTAGTGTTTCTGTGAAGACTGAGATACTATTAATAATACTTGTTGCAGTGCCTAGCATTTATTGAGCACACACACAATAAATGCCAGCCTTTATTTTGTGCCCTTGACTGGTGGGAGTTACTAAGAGAAGGAAGAGCTGAAGGCAATGCCAGGTTTCTCACTTGAGTTACTGGCTAGATAAAATATTCACCATGATATGGAACCCAAGAAAAGAAACAGGATGGTGGGCAGTGGAAAATAATGAAGGCAATTTTAGATACACTGTAGTGAAAACACCTGCAGGACACTGAGGTAAAAATTTCCAGCAAGCAATAGGAAATACAAATAAAAACCAAAGGGGAGGTTTCCCAGGAAAAGAGGCTCAAGATGGGCCAGATAGACTAGGAAGTCTTCAGCCAATTAGTAGTAGCTGAAAAAAAAGTGATTCCACAAGTGAGTAGCAGTGATCAGAAAGCTGGAAAGAAAAATAGGAGGTAGTGGTGTCACAGAAATTAACAAAGAAAAGCATTCTGAAGAGCAATCATAAGCCATTTCAAATAATGGATTGAAAAATGAACATTAAAGTTTATAATCAGGAGGACTGCAGTCAATTCAAGGAGAAAAAAAATTTAGGATAGGGGTGCCTACAAGACACCTGTGGTAGCAACTGCAGTCACTGCGGATATAGGGCTTACCTCTTCTCTAGTTTCCCAAGATGCCTAGATGTGGAGAAGAAAACTGGACATGAGGATTTTTTTCCTCTAACATAGGAGAAACTTGAATGTTTTAGAAATACTCTAAGAAGATTAGATACAAGAGAAAGGCTGAAGTATATGAAAAATGGACATGCAGGGGTGGACAGGGCATGAGATCTAGAGCAAAGGAAGTAAAATTAAGTTTGGGCAGGAGGAAGAACACTCCATTTGCTGAGAATGGGTGGGATAATAGTAATGTATGTAAAGTAAGTTTGTAATCATGAGAGGAATGAAAGAAGCAGGAAGCTCACTCATAATGAACTTTTGGTGACTTGACATGGAATCCACTGAAGAGTGTGATGTGATACAGATTTGGAATAACCACGGCAGGGGTGGGGGGTAGAAAATGGATGTATGGATGGATGGATAGATAGTGCTAGCTGAGATTCTAGTTCAGACTATGAGGGCTGTTAACTCTAGTTACTCAGATCTTAGTTTGGATGACTCAACTATGCCTCATTATCCTCTTCATATGGAACACCACAGGCCATGGCCTATTTTAGAATGAATTTGAGGTCTTCTGCTATTTTAACATTTCACTAGCTTTGCTCCGGGCTCTCTCTCCTACTTGAGCTATCTTTTGACCTCTAGAACTTTGCAATTTTATAGAACAGGCACTTCAAACTTTTTCCTTTACACATGACCTGGTAAAAGGAAGCTAGTTTTTCCTACAGTTCATAACAACTGAAAATACAAAATTTTATTTATTTACTTTGGGGTTCCTATTTTAAAGTCTGAATTAAAATTATTTTCCTTGCCACTAAATTATGTCTCCTACTCCATTCTTAACCCCGAAACACATTTCCCAGGCTTGGCAAGGAAGTCACTTTGGATTCACGATATAAAAGGAGAAGTGAAATAAACACAATGGGCTTTACAGTCATTTTATTTATTTTTTTTTTGATAATTTAAAATAACCTCATGGTAAACTTTCCTGCTTATTCAAATAGGTAGCCTTTAGTTGAACTTTCATTGCTACTTTAGTGTCATTATTCATTAAAACTCAGATATACAGTAAGAGTTAATAAGTTTATCAATTAGGTATGAAGTAGTTGTGTTCCAAAATTGAGATCTAATTTTTAGAAAGGGGTGTCATATCCTTAAGGCTATTAAACTAACCAATTAGAATGGAACTATGTGAATAGACAAGCCTACCCCACCTAATATATATATTTTTTATGCCCAAATTAAAAATCTTTTGTAAGCACTACCTAATTTCAGACCATATGATCCACAAAGCTAAAAACGGCCCCTGACAGAAAAAGTGCGCTGACTTGTCTTAAAAGTCTAGTCCATATTCAAAGTGTAGTCCACAGACCAGCAATATATAAGCAATGCCTGTGAATTTCTTAGAAACTCAGAATTTCAGATCCCACCCCAGACATAATGAATCAAAATCTCGATTTTCAGCAAGATCTTCTGGTGATTCTAAAAGCTTCAAAGTAAATACTGATGGTCTCTATTTGGAAATCTATAAATTAGCAAGGAGATTTCTAACCAGACCATCACTTCAGAAGTCTATCCCGATTACTTTCTACACCAAAAGTTCAAATTTATTGTAATTTTAAAGAAATAAGTTGAACGAATAATTATAAAACTTGTTTATGGTATCATGTTCTAAATAGATTTTATGACTTCTTTAAAATATTATATGACAGGGAGCTCAAGAAATCAAGCAAAAGACTACATGGGAAGAAAAATTTCTCTTATTTCTCTCTATTATATATTTACCTTGCTAGCATAGTGGCTACACACTGGGTATATAAGTGTGTACACATACATACATTCAAAATAACCTATTAGTATAAAAAGATGGCAAAATATTTTTGGAATGAAGCATCAAAGAATAAAATTAAAACTTTTTTTTAAAATATAATTTATTGTCAAATTGGTTTCCATAACAACACCCAAGTGCTCATCCCAACAAATTAAAACTATCTTATTAGTTAGTTTACCAGATTTTAAAGTATAGTTATATCTGGGTAGAGTGATATATTTCAAATGCATACACACACATATTCACATTCGTATACAGTCACAAGATTTTACTAATACAGAAATAATTATAAAAATAACATGTGCTGGGGGTGCCTGGGTGGCTCAGTCGGTTAAGTGTCCGACTTCAGCTCAGGTCATGATCTCTCACTCCGTGAGTTTGAGCCCCGCATCGAGCTCTGTGCTGCTAGTTCAGAGCCTGGAGCCTGCTTCAGATTCTGTGTCTCCCTCTCTCTCTGCCCCTCTGCCACTCACGCCTCTATCAAAAAATGAATAAACGTGGGGCGCCTGGGTGGCTCAGTTGGTTAAGCGACCGACTTCAGCTCAGGTCACGATCTCGCGGTCCGTGAGTTCGGGCCCCACGTCGGGCTCTGGGCTGATGGCTCAGAGGCTGGAGACTGCTTCTAATTCTGTGTCTCCCTCTCTCTCTGCCCCTCCCCCATTCACGCTCTGTCTCTCTCTGTCTCAAAAATAAATAAACTTAAAAAAACAAAACAAAAAAAACAAAAAGCTGCTGAGGATTCAACTCAGTTTAAAAAAAAAAGAATAAACGTTAAAAAAATTAAACAAAAACAATAACGTGCTGTAGGATTATGGTTTTGCAAAAAAAGAAAATATTTGCATGTGTATAGATTTTTTTTTTAAATATGGAGGTAAACTAACCTGTTAAGACTAGTTAATTTCAGGGTTATTTAAAATCAGACTCTGAAAGCCTTTTACCTTCAAAATTATATAATTCTGTGTTTTATGATGAGTTTTTAAGAATTCTATAATCATAATAAAAAATCAGTAAGGAGAAATTTTAAGATATAATCACTGTCCCAATAATTTTCTAAATTACTGAAAAATACAAAATGCTTTTAAAATATAAAGTCATTAAGGAAACCTGGGTGGCTCAGTCTGTTAAGCACCCGACTCTCGATTTTAGCTCAGGTCATGATATCATGGTTCACGATACTGAGCCCCACATCGGGCTCTGCTCTGATGCCGAGCCTGCTTGGGATTCTCTCTCTCCCTCAAAATAAATAAATAAACATTAAAAAAAAATAACAGAATAAAATATAAAGTCATTAGAAACATGACTGTGTATGTACTTCAGGATTTCATGATAATTCTAAGGTAACAATTATCTGGATAAACACTTAAAAGATGTAAAAAATGAGGAAATACTTAATGTTGAACCGTAACGTATCATTCTTAAAAATACATAGGAGCTGATGGTGTACATTTTGAGCATTTGCTCCATTGCCCCATTACCCTTGTAATTAATCTAATGTTTTGCATTATAAGCATCAGTTAATAAAATATCTACCATCTTAAAAGAAAAATTTGCTCATTTATCAATCTACACATTAGTAAACTATAAGAGAATTTAGAATTTCAAGTTTAAGGGTTTCCTCATTTTTTTTTTAATTTTTAAATATTTTTTTCATGTTTATTTATTTTTGAGAGAGAGAGAGAGAGAGAGAGAGAGAGAGAGAACGTGGGGAAGGGGCAGAAAGAGGGAGATACAGAATCCAAAGCAGACTCCAGGCCCTGAGCTGTCAGGACAGAGCCCGATGCAGGGCTTGAACACATAAACTATGAGATCATGACCTAAGCCAAAGTCAGATGCTTAACAGACTGAGCCACCCAGTCTGTTAAGGTGCCCCTAGGGTTTCTTCATTTTTAAAAAGACTTTATTCTCCTTAGCATTTTAGTTTCCTAGCCATACTACCAACTTCTATGGTCCTACTTCCACTTCTATAGCATAAGGATGGTCTGCATGAGGTCTTTAATCCTTTCTGGATCTCCATTCTGCAGTAAGTATGCCTCCATATATACAGTAAAGTCTTTTATCTAGAATTTTACCAACTGGAAATTTTAGTTGAGTCCCAATCCTATGCTTTGCCAGTGCAATAATAACTAATGTAATGACCTATGAGCACTGAAAGATCCTAAAGATGAGAAAAGTTCTTTAAAATGGAATTTCATATATATACATTTTAAAATCTCTAATTGTACTACAACTCCTTGAAAATCAGTCTAAGGGAAATACAAGTATTATCTGGTTGGATGAAGTACATATTAAGCGACAGTTTATTTTACTTATATACATATATAGCAGTCTACTTGGCTGCAAATTGAATGTCACACATTTTAACTTTATTTACCAGTGTGTTGAGGTAGAAAAATGCCCTCAAACATCCATCTGTGCTAAGCACTATCTTGATTAAACAAAGTCCATATTCCATAAAAAGCTGGGAAAATAGTACAAAAGATAAAAAATAACGGGATTCCCAAGCTTTTAGACTTCATGAGTCAGTTTCAAAAATTTTTTTTGAAAAAAGGAAGTAAATGACACCATGTTTTGCCAATTTATTTTGCCAAGAACTGTGTTTGAAAACCATTACCATCTAGGGCCACCTGGGTGGCTCAGTTGGTTGAGAGACCGACTTTGGCTCAGGTGATGATCTCACAGTTTGTGAGTTTGAGCCCCACATCAGGCTTTCTGCTGTCAGAAAAGAGCCCACTTCAGATCTTCTGTCCCCCTCACTCTCTGCCCTTCTCCCGCTCTGTACACGTGCTCTCTCTCTCAAAAATAAACATAAGGAAAAAAAAGAAAACCATTACCATCTAATATCAGCATTATTTCATGAAAGAAAGAGTACCTATATCAAAAGAATAAAAAGGGAAGAAAAGAATGGAAGAGATAAAATCTCAAAATAAATAAAAATTACCAAAAACAATGTAATTGGCAGCCGGTAGCAGGCCAAGTCCACATTCAGCTTGAAGGATCTCAATTAAGAAAAGAAATACCATGCACCAAGCACCATGACTGCTTTTTCACCTAATGTATCTGTTGCTTTAATCAGTAAACTTACATTCATTGTCTATGAGGACAGATATGATTGTTTTTATCTCATTTTAGAGAGGAGGAAATTAAGGCTTAGAGACACTGACTGACTTGCTCAAAAGTTCTTCTGCCAGTAAGCCCTTTCATATACCAGGCTGCCTCTTATAATTTACAAAGACTGTTGACACATAAAAAGTTCCAAGAACAAAACTGGCAAGTATTAGGTAATTCTCATCAGTGATGTTCTATGCATATGGATACTTGCCTTTTCAGTAGCCCATACATAAAACATTGTAAATTACCATAAGCAAAACCCATAGCAAACATGTACAAAGCAAATACTCATTGCTA
The DNA here is from genome assembly GCF_016509475.1 of Prionailurus bengalensis. Classification (NCBI taxonomy): domain Eukaryota; kingdom Metazoa; phylum Chordata; class Mammalia; order Carnivora; family Felidae; genus Prionailurus; species Prionailurus bengalensis. Next base: position 143,912,431 of record NC_057345.1, on the reverse strand, counting down.
TATTACAAGGAAACCAAGAATAGTTAATATGATTTCTTATGGACTTTGTTACGTCTATTTAAGTATCCATTCAAAACAGTAATGGAATATATTTTATAAGACACGCATGACTTTAACTTTTCACCTCAAGAAGCCACAGTGCAGGACCATCAATATATTCATTAATAGTGACCATAGGGATGACTCCAAATAGTGCCTAGATAATGAAACTTAATAATATTCAAATATCAAGGCCAAGTTCTTGATCTATCTCTTTTGTCACTAGCTTTTCTCTCCTATTGCAATTAGCCATCTGACATGTTTCATTAGTCCAAGGCAATAAAGAATCTGACTCAACAAAGAAGCAAGCTCTCCAGAATCTGTATGAAAGAAGAGTAGAGTCAACTTACTGTACTCAATTAAGTGTGGTTGGAAAAGGAACTTCTAATTTAAATACTAAATCACCCACTTTTCTTTACCTCTAAGACTTCTACTACTGCCCAAGACTCATAATCCCATTTCTATTATGATTTTTACTGTTCTATTTGTCCATCTTAACCCCCAAGAATTAAAGTCCCCAAGGACAAGAAGAACAAGAAGTTAGAGAAAACTCTTTAATAACAGAAAAATAAATCTAGTTTTGAATAGAGAAAGAATATTATAATACAGCAATTTCAATCCTGGAGGAATATTTTACTCATTGTCTCCTTCACATCTACAACAACACATACTCATATACAAACATAATGAAAATTTAAGTATTTCAGCATCTAGTTATATCCAGGACACCATACATAGAAAATAAGTAACAGATAATGTATTCTTTTGGTAAAAGAATGGCCAAAAACAGTTTATCAGAAAGCAATTCAAACAAAAACCAACTGTTCCTTTTTTTTTCTTACTTCTAATTTACTTTGCAGATTCCAAATAGCACTGTAAGTTAATATACTTAAAAAAAAAAAAGACTTTGTAGAAATAAATTAATTAAAACATTTTTTTAATGTTTATTTTTGAGAGAGAGAAGAACACATAGAGTGTGAGCAGGGGAGGGGCGGGGAGAGAGGGAGACACAGAATCCAAAGCAGGCTCCAGGCTCTCAGCTGTCAGCAGAGTCTGATGTGGGGCTCGAACCCACCAACCGTGAGATCATGACCTGAGCCGAAGGCAGATGCTTAACAGACTGAGCCACTCAGGTGCCCCCAAATAAATTTTTAATTAAATTAAAAGCATGTGATTTTTCAAACTATCTTGATATTTACCAAATATCATTTGTGATGGGAAAATGATGTAACAAGGTGGATAACTTACAGTCATCTTGACAAAAACGACTAACAGTTCCAGAAGGTAACATATAGTCCCTGGTTTGTATATTAACTATGAAATAATGCCAAATTCTATAGATGATATTTAAAGCAGCTTTAGTGAAAAGACACTACTCTTTTTGCTGGCACATTCTTAGAAATCATTACATAATACCAATAATTCAAAGTGTCCCTACTTTTTGCACATGAACCCCACATCAAATAAGCCATAATTACAACCAATTCATTCTATCCTTACAAAGACTCATCTTCACTCATAAGATTCAAGATGATATAGATTTATGAATAACTGATACTTTCTCCAAAATCTACAATATTGTGAATGCACAAAATGTTATTTACACAATATTTCTCAACAAGAAGAAAAATCATTTAAAAGTAGGTTCTCAACAAGAGATTCAATAATCCAGACTTTGGACTCAGCTAGCCAATTCACCAGAAATCTTACTTCATACTACCTTTGACCATAATGAGGTTAGAAATTTCCAGTAATATTTGATTTCTATAACACAGTTAGCCCATCCTTAATAACTTTACACATACGTATTGATTTTTTTTCTCCTTGAAAATAAGTCTCTGTGGGTATTTCTACCACAAAATAATAATCCTATCCCTACAAAGTTTAACTTGTTGGCTTGTAAGTTACAGTCACATGCTGTTAAATTTTAATTTTTATCTGTGCATTTTTTCATGCCAACAATAAGATTTTTGTTAATTAACACTATTGACTGCAATGAAATAACACTTTTAACTTAAGAATGTTGGCCCATTCCATGCTGACAGTGCAGGGCTTGCTTGGGATTCTCTCTCTCCCTCTTTCTCTGCCCCTCCCCTGCTTACACAACAGGTGCTCACTCTCAAAATAAATAAATACACATTGAAAAAAAAAAAAAAAAAAGAATGTTGGCCTTTCAGTGGTACCTGGGTGGTTCAGATGGTTAAACATCTGGTTCTTGGTTTTGGCTCAGGTCATGATCTTGCAGTTCATGGGTTCAAGCCACACACTGGGCTTCATGCTGATAGTGCATAGCTGGCTTGGAATTCTCTCTCCCTCTCTCTCTCTGCCCCTCCCCCACTAGCACTCAGGCTCTCTTAAAATAAATAAAGTTAAAAAAAAAAAAAGAATGTTGGCCCTTGACCCCTGACTCTTAACTAAATTACTGTAGGACAAATTTAATGACTTTTTTCACTATTTTTCATATTACTGTTATTAAATATTTTATTTCATAATTACAAAACCAATGAGCTTTCTACACTGTGTTGTTTGTTAAATCCATCACTTACATTATCATTTTTCCTCTAAATTTATTTCTAGACTATCTAGTAACACTATCCTAGGTGGGACATTTTAATAATTAAATGTTTTATTTTTAACTTTTTTTTATGTTTATTTATTTTTGAGAGAGACACACACACACACACACACACACACACACACACGGAGCGTGACCTGGAAAGGGGCAGAGAGAAAGGGAGACATAGAATCCGATGCAGGCTCCATGCTCTGAGCTGTCATCCCAGAGCCCAATGTGAGGCTCAAACTCTCATGAACCACGAGGTTATGACCTGAGCCAAAGTCTGACGCTCAACTGAGCTACCCAGGTGCCCCAACAATTAATTAAATGGTTTTTATTTTTAGCATGCTGAATAACTATAAACCTGCAGCTACATCATTGCACCACTAGATGGGGCACAGGTAATGTGAAATGTGCAGAGTAGTCTAAAGTGGAGAACACTGGTCACTAAAGAAAAAAACAATGGAGAACAAAGACAGTGAGAAGTTAAGAACAGGTTTTGATTGGATTTGGCTGTATCACATGGGCAAAAATGCCACAAACCAAAAGCTCCAATGAGTGCTTCAACTGTCAATAAGATGAAGCTGTTTCAATTAGTGAACTACTTCCTTTTGATTCATTTCATAATTCAAAGTAGGTAGGCTTAGCTAGTATGGCAAAAAACACTAAACATAGAGTCAGGCGTTAGCTATGTTACATGCAAATTATTTGACTTTGTGCAATTTGCTTAAATTCCCCAGGCCTCAATTTCTTCATCTGTTAAAAAATGAAGTGCCTGAACTAATGATAATAACTAAGGGTGGCTTAGCAGGGACTTGGTTCCCTCATAATCTTTATTATTTCCCTAGCAATCCTAGAACATTCATTCACTGTTAGGAAAATTGCAGCTTTAAGGCACATCTATCCATATCTAACTTCCTTTCCAATCAGGAGAACTCAAATGCAGTATCTTTGCATGAGTAGGTCACATACCTAGATGCATTAACTCCTACAAACTGTAATTAAATTGGATAATCACATATGAAATACTGTTTACATACACACTGTCATATTTGCCTGGTTGGAAACCACTGAGCAAACTGAATGAATGAATGAATGATGAAAACTAATGTGAAGTGAACTGGAGATGTTGATTAAGTAGCATAGAACAGTAAAAATTAATTATAAAGTAGCAAGAAGTGGGGAAAGCCTCTATAGATACTTCAAAGAATCTAAACTTACTGCCTCATTATTTAACATAGTAACATATTTTCAGAAGAAAATAATTTAAAAGTATAATTGATCCAAATACACAAAGAAAATGATTGTTTTCTAATAAACAACTCTGTGTGTGTAACATTGCAGTATACCTTTTAACTCAGCAAAGTTTGCAAAGTCAGTATAACAATCTTTCTTCAAAATATGCCTTCAAAATAAATTTTTTTTAACATTTATTCATTTTTGAGAGACAGAGAGAACGAGCATGAGTGGGGGAGAGGCAGAGGGAGAGCAAGACACAGCATCCAAAGCAGGCTCCAGGCTCTGAGCTGTCAGCACAGAGCCTGACGCGGGCTTGAACCCACGAACCGTGAGATCATGACCTGAGCTGAAGTTGGGCGCTCAATGGACTGAGCCACCCAGGCACCCCTCAAAATATGCCTTTTGAGCGACGCCTGGGTGGCTCAGTCAGTTAAGCATCCAATTCTTGATTTTGGCTTAGGTCACGATCTCACAGTTTATGGGACTGAGCCTCGCATCAGGCTCTGCACTCATGGCTCGGAGCCTGCTTGGGATTCTCTCTCCCCCTCTCTCTCTGAAAATAAGCTTAAAAAAATAAATAAAGGCATTATTTTAAAATATGCCTTTTGAAGTCTATTAAATACCTGTCTAAAAATATCCCTCGCAAAATTCTTTATCTTTTATTTCCTAAAGGTCTTGTGCTTATGTAAAAGTGAAAATTTCTAAATTATATGTGCTATGGACTATGTTTGTACCCCCATCCACATTCTCTTCTCCATTTATGTTACAAACTTTAGTCCCCAATGTGATGGAATTAGGAGGCAGGGTCTCTGGGGGGCCTTTGTCTTTGAATTTTCAACTAAGGACTTGTGCTTTCATATAATCAGGAAAAATATTTATATTAACATCATTGCTTAAGTTATAAAAGAATACAGAGCCTGTTACAAAGATATTTGTATAAAAGTGTGATATTGCAAATTAATGAAATACATTAACCTGATTTCTAAGAAAACAGAGTCTGAAGATTTAAACTTTCTCAAAGGAGAAAAGTTGTTTCCCTGTACAAGTTCTCACTCTACTGGTGACACAGAGAATAAACTTATTCTGACATTTCTGAAGCACAGTAATTGCATTATTTTCCACAAGCACTAGAGGGCAGGGTTTTCACTATAAAACCCCATTTCACCAATTATCATTGAATTATACGCGTTTTTTGGTATGTGGTTTGTTAATATGCAATCCCCTATCACTAAATTTATTATATGCCTTATCTGTATCAACACATGATAATATTAAATTACATTTTCAGTCATGGTCTTGATATATTTAATAGCTGATTTAGCATATATAAAATTACCTAACATACATGTGGAAAGGAATTTAAATATATACATATGTACATACAATGTATATTTCAAAACTGTGGTTTTTAGGACTGTGTTAACAAACATACCATCTAAGTCTCTAATCTGGCACTATCTCATATTAAAATTGAATGACTAGTAACACTGAAAACTGAGGTCCATTGTTACTGGTTCTAGTTTAATAAAAAAAGCAAAGATACTTTTTAAGAAACTAAATGCTCTGAGCATCCCAGGTATTTCAGAGAACACTGAAATGCTTTTCTGTAACTCCAAAAGCTTCTATCATCTATGAGGCCTGTGAATTCTTGTATGGGTAAAAGAGAATCTGTGAGGGAAAATAGTATTTCAGGAAGAGAAATCAGTAAGAGTAAAGTCATGGCATCTCAAAAGTACAGTTTATTCAGGGAATGCCAGGGTAATCTGATATATGGCTATAGAAAAGGGTGCACTGGAGAAATAGCTGAAGATAAAGTTGGAAAAGTAAGGAAGGATCATTTGAGGACAGACTGTTATGCTGTACTTGGGAGTTGGACATCATTTTGAAGGCAATGGGAAAGTCACTGAAGACTTTAAAGCAAGGGAAGAGCTGCGACAGAGATCTGTTTTTACAGAGGTAACAAAATACAGGATGAATATGAAGAGTGAAAGCTTGGAGTAGAGGAGACTAAGGAGTGAAGTGCACAGGCTAAGGCCTTAAAAAGGGCAAAAACACTGAGGGTGCAAAGACAAAGTATTCCAGTAACATTTCAAAAAACAGGAATGGCTAGACTTGGCAAAGGATAAATACAGTGAATACGGGTTTCAAGCCTTGATAACTGGATGGAGAGTGATGTCTTTAAGACAAGCTAGAGTATAAGTAATTTTAAGTGCAAGGTGTTTTCTGATATCCAGGCTGCAAGATCTACTAAATAGCTACAAATATAAGGCTGAAAATCCAGAGGGAAGTGTGATATAAAGAAATAAAAGGCAAAAATAAGATGGTTTTTTGGTGGCTTATAAAAGGAGTCTCATTATATTATTGACATTAGATGCATACCTCTTATTACCAAGTAACTAATGTCATCAAGCATCAAGAATATGAATTTGAATTGAACACAGTATCACACAGGAAAATAAACTTTGCAAATGAATGGTAGTCACGTAAACTATGGGATGGCATTGCACTATTAGGAACAACTTACTCAATTTAATTATTACTCATTATCCACTTTGAACACACACATACAAAATGTATTGCCAAGTATGATTTATGTTTCATGTACAGATAGGGATTTATTAAGACATTTAAGATACACAAACAAATTTCATCTGAAGTAAAGCCACAAGTTTTAAAGACAGATTTATAAGACAGAAAAATATGAGCTTACTAATAAAGAAAGCTGGTAATAACAATTACTAATAAATATCATTAGTAGGGGCAGGAAGCTTAGTCAGTTAAGCATCTGACTTCAGCTCAGGTCATGATCTTATGGTGGGTGAGTCTGAGCCCCATGCTGGGCTGTGTGCTCTCAGCACAGAGCTTGGATCCTCTGTCCCCTTCTCTCTCTGTCCCTCCCCCACTCACGTTCTCTCAGTCTCTCTCTCTCTAAAATAAGCATTTAATAAATAAATATCATTAGTATAAAACTTCCTATTTACAGAGTCTCTCAAATACATTTTATTTGATCTCTACAAACTGTCCATAAAGTAAACTGGTGCTGGTAGTTATAATAGCAACAATAACAACCATAATACTCTGATAACACATGAATTTTAAACCAGAGTTTATTTTCTACTCTTCACCTTTTCCCCAACCCCTCAGTTTGTAGAATACACTAGACGTCTTAGAAACTCATATTTGGAAATTTATAGTATTTAATACCCGAGCTTTCTTGACATAAACCAACTAGATTAAAACTAGGTTAGAACTGAATTTTGTGAAAGTCTTTGAACTATAGAAAACACAGACCAAAGAAATCTAATATTGTTCCACTATGAAATGCACTTAATCTGATCTAGACATTTAAATTGGGTGCCATAAATGCTTGGTAATTATTACAGAAAACTGAAATCTGGGGAAAAGTCCAATCCAACTTAAGTTGATATAAATCTGACCATTTATAGATACATCTAGTAAAACTCTCACTATGCTGATATAAATTTAGCTTTCACAAACTGTTTAAATGAAATTCTAGCCCGAGAGGACAAACATCCATCAAAATTTCTTACTTCATAGATCAACTCTTGAATTTCATTTTTTTAAAAAAACACTGCATTATCTAGGTAAGGAGTTTAAAAGAGTCTCCATTTATCTAAAGGCTGAGCCAATCTGGAAACTTTAAAGTCATTTATATTTTATAGAGACTGGGAACTCAACATGTTATCTTACAAATAAGCAGCCTCTTGTTTCTATATATTTTAGCATTTCAACAGAGTTGGAATGGGTTAAAAAAGAAACAGGAATACTTACTTGAACCTGGCAGGTGAAAGAGGAGTAGGAGGAAACATTCCTGGCTCAAAAGAGTCAAAATAAGTCACTGTCCAAGAAAAGCTACAACAGGAGAATCCGGCAGATAGAGAGATTATAAGTAGAGTCCAGAATCCTTAATGGGAAAAGAGGAAGAAAACTTTAATTATTAACAGCAAAGCAATTTAAATTAAACCAGTACCTTCATGTTCAGAAGATCATGTGTATTTCTGAACTTCTGAATTGCATGTAGGTGATACAAGAGATTTGAGCTTAGTACAAGCTAAACCATGTAAAGTGTAAAATACTAAAGCACAATTAGAAGTCATATCATTCAATATTTAAATTATAATTGAATAAAATATAAAATAATTAGAAATGCAAATAATTTAATAGTTTGATATTTCAATTATCATTTAATATGTGGAAAAGAGTACAAATTCAACTTAATATATCTTCAGTTTTACAAAATTGGACTATAGGAATAGTTAAAATACTTCACTATTAAAATGTCTTGACATTTTTCATTTAACTCTATGAATCACAGCTTGCTATCTTTTATTACCTACAATGTTTCCTTTTTTTCCATACTATGCACTTTTGACATAAGAATTTTACAGTGTATACTCTTTATACCTTTCCTATAAACATTATTAACCTAAGCTGATTCAATTTTCTCAGTATATGGACAAAAGTTAACTCACAATTTACAAATGAGTTGGGATCCTAAATTTTATTTTCAGAGGGGAAGACTGGAAGATTTTCTCAGAGAATTCTTAAGTCAAAAGCATGGTATTATCTTCGACTCAAGGAAGGGGGAAAAGGTTGAGAAATGGAAGAATGGGGGGAATGAACAAAGCAACAGTAGAGGGAATAAATCAATTTGAAGGTTTTTAGATACATACTCAAACTGCCTCCTTAAGAGAGTTTATTAAGCTACCACTACTGATTGTGTGTCCCGGGCTGTACCTACTGAGGTAGTATAGGGAGGGAGGAAAGGCTGTGAAGACTATGGTTGAGAATGATATATGAACTACCTATTTCCTGGCTGCACAAAATGCATAACTAAGATGCCTTCTGGCAAGAAGCGGTTAAGAAATACGTGCACTGGACTGTTTATAAACCATACGAAGTCCGGTAACAGTCCGATAAAACTGCCAAAAGACAAACTCAGAGAAATGAAGTATTAAGAAATACTGTGGCAAAGTATTTTTGAAAGATTAACCTTAATCTTTTCTCACTAGTTCCCTTTCCTTTACCCCCTTTTAAGGAGATAAGAAACTGTGTGTTCACTGCCACAGAAAGATGTGACAAAGAGAAACAGCCTCAATGTCTCTTTGGTTTTTATGTTGCAAAATGATTCAGGGAACTAGGAGGATAAATATAAGCAAGAGGGTAGACAAACACAAAATGTCTTGAATAGACAGCAAAGATGAGTTGATCGGGTATAGACAAAACCTTTGTGTAGAACGGGGAGAAAGAGAGTGAGGGCTTTATGCACAGGTGAGGAAGACTCTCCTGGTTTGAAGAAAGTGGTGTGTGTGCGTGTACGGACAGGGGATAGTACTGCTGGCACTTCCTGGCAGAGCCAGGAGAGGAGGCCACACACCACCACAGAGGGATTGTAGCTATATACAGCAGCTTGGCAGATGGATCCAGAGCCAAGCCTGCAGATGTCTCTCTCCTAAGTGGGGCACAGAAACAGCAGATGGTCATGTGGCTACAAAAGTGCTACATCTGAGGAGCACCTGGGTGGCTCAGTTGGTTAATTGTCCGACTTCGGCTCAGGTCATGAACTGGAGGTTTCCGAGTTAGAGCCCGGTGTTGGGCTCTGTGCTGACAGAACACAGCCTGGAGCCTGCTTCAGATTCTGTGTCTCCCTCTCTCTCTGTTCCTCCTCCACTCACACTCACTCTCTCTCTCAAAAATAAATAAAAAGATTTAAAAAAAAAAAAAAGTGCTACATCTGAAAGGCCATCCTGACCAGAAAGCAAGATGCTTCCGCAGTAACTCATTTGAGCAAATGCTTTGAGGACTAGATTGCATCCCACCCCAATGTCCTGGCACAGTGTCAGACTTTAGAACCTTAACTGAACCTAGGACTGGGTAGACAGAACCTTAGCAAAGACTGAGGTACAATCTTCCTGCCAACCCAGTGAGATAGAAGACCAAAATAAAAATTATAAGATTACTTATAGCTGTACACACAGCTACAACTTAAGGATGGTTATTCTGCCAAATAGCTATTATTTGTTATTATTTAGACGAATACTGCTAAAGGGGATAAAACAACTGACAGGTTTACGCTAAGTTTAACATCTTATAATACATAAAGTCTGCAGAACAAAGACAGTAATTATGAAAATTCAACTATCTGGGGCCTGTTGTAGAATAATGGAAACTTCTAAATATCTAAAAAATGTGAGAAAGACACAAAATAACAGGTAAAAAATAAAATGTGAGGCTCTCTAAAGCCCATCAAGCCTTTTCACTCAAGTGAAATAGAACACTCGTCAAAATTAATATAAGAATATTCTTCAGTTTTCAAAACTGACCACTATTCTACAACCTAAGTGCTTACCTCACCTTGCTTAGTTTTACTTTATATTCACTTTGAACGAATCAAGAGTTACATCACTGACAAAAGCCAATTCATAATGACATGCCTAAAAAAGTACATTGCAATATTATGGTCTACAAGTGCTTATACTTCAGAAAATGACTCAATTTGTTTATGAACAAGCAGAAAATCCACACAAGTTGGTAACTACACAACTAAATCTGCAGCAAGTCCCTTCCTCCAGAACCCCTCATGCTAAAAACTTGACAACTAACATTACGGAAACCCATTTTACCAAAAGTTAACATAATTTTTAAAAAGTACAAAAGCATATAAAAACTAAGTTAGAGTCTTCCTACCTCAATTCACCAATTCCACTCCTAAAAGCAATCAGCTAAGTTGTGGATCTTTTCTAAGTTATAGTTTTCTAGGTAATGTAAATATATATATGGAGCTAGTTATGTACAATATACAATACATGTAGATTCCATTTTCCACAAATAGGATTCTCACCAGAAAAGCTGTCCTGCACTTTGCTTTTCTCACATAACAATGTTGGAGACCTTTCATATCAGTACACATAGCTACAGTTCTATTATATATTTTTATTATTCCACTATTAAAAACTATGTTGCAAGTAATATCCTTAAACTATACAGTTATACAAGGATATCTGTAACAAATTTCCAAAGAACTGGTGTATGAAAGGATATAGGCCTTTAAATAAATACATACATCCTTTGTTCTCATCTATAGTTCAATTTTCATCAGTTGATGGAAATTCATCTTTCCACCAATTGAAACGTCTGAGCTTCAATGTTTTTACCTAAAGCAAAGATGGGGGTAGGTGGAAAATTCCTATCCCCATCTTTTTGCTGGAGTTTTATATTCACTTATCTCATGGTATATTTTGTTTTGGCTCACATTTTAAAATAAATGATTTTGGCGTCAAAGTGCAGTTACTACTCTAAAAATATGCTGGCAGTTCTGTATTTCTATAAAAGCTGCCAACAAAGAAAGATTATTGTATGTTTTAAATATTTTATTTAGCACTTTCAGGCTTACAGGGATGAGGTGACTTTCAGAAGCTTTATGAAATCAGATATGTGAAGGCAATAGTTTGCACATTATAATGTAAACAGAAACAACTAGAAAAACAAACAAAACACCTCCCGTGATCCGATACTGGGAAAAATTTATTAAAACACTGTTATGCAAATACATTCTTCATAAAAACTTATTTGTGCCATAAGCAAACAATGAATAAATGTCACAGCATGCTGATAATGTCCAAGTCCTATTTCAGAGCTTCCGACAATTTGAAAATTTTAGATAAAATTGTATATTATGAAATACTACAGTGCAGTAACAAAAAAGAATGAGGTAGAACTATATATAAAGATACAGATTAATCTCCAAGACATTTTAATAAAGCTGCATGATTGCAATTATGTTCTTTCTATGACAATGACAAAACCACATTTTGAATGATCCTATACATATAAATGAATAGAAAAATCTGAAAAAATATACAAGTACATTAGTGGGAATCTTTGCTTTAATTGTTGGAATTTCTTTCCAAGTAAGACTATATTATTTCTATAACTTATGAAATTAAAAATTAAAATTAGTATTTAGGTAATTTTAAAAGTTGTAAAAACTATAGCTGGTTACTAATAAAACCTTAGATGTACTCATGCCTAAAATTAATCAACTATTTTTAAATGTTAAGCAAAGTTTTGCAACTTTATCAGATTCCATAGTTTTCTAACTTAGGAGGGCGAAAACATTTTAAATAATTTAGTATTTTCTCTAAAATTCAACACAGTCTACCGATAGCTCAGGTCTTCAAATCCCTTAACCAACGTGTGTCTCTGCATGTTAAGACAGAAAGCTAGATAGCCTTTGATCTTCAAACTTATTATTTCCAAATACAGGAGCAGATGAAAGCATTCTTTCCTCCCCTTCCAGTGCCACCTGATAAAGGTCTCTACCTAACTGCCTGTTCACCTGCAGCTCAGCATGTAGCAATTTCACTCCCATTCCTGCTGAAAAAGCCAAGGAAAGTGGAAGGAAACATTCTGAAGGATGAAGTGACAAAAACTTGAAAAATAAGTAACATCTGTAGTTTCCAACCATGTTAAATCATCCAATTCACATGGGAAACTTTTAGAAAACTTCATCATGGACAATTTCAAACATACACAAAAGTAGAGGGAAAAGTACAATGCAACCCCACGGATTGACCACTCATCTTTATATAACTAACTCGTCATATCTTGTTAAGCCTATATTACTCTTGGAAGCATATAATCTTTAGTATAATAGGCAAAATAGTTATTACTATCATCTAAGATCCAAAATACCCTTTCCCTTATCTTTTTTTTCTTTCTTTCCTTATTTTAAGTCATTTGATGAACAATTTACAGAGGACTAAAAAGACCATGAAAAAACTTTGTTAGAAATTTTAATAAAATATAAATACAACAAATCCAAAGTTTCATACTGAATTTCCTTGGTTTTAAAAATACACACCCTCGAAATGGCCATATACTCTTAAGTGCAAGTAACTGATTACTAATTTCATGCATGAATCTGGAACATAATTATCTTATAAATACTGACTCCAGACTTCAGATACACCTTTAAGTGGTTTCAACTTATCATTAGTTTTGCTTTTTCTTTTTGCACGTGCATCACCAAAACACAAAACACATGGCAAAGAGAGGCCAACCATCTACTTTGCTCCATAATTTGCAAAACATTTCCATTTTTAGAATTATAAACAATTTGAATCATCAACCCAGTGAATTTTTAAAATTTCTTTCCAATCACCTTTTTATACATAGCTGCCTTCAGCATTTGTCCATTTACAAACACTATGAAATAAGGGCAGACAAATATCACAAAATACGAAAAATAAAATACATCATTTAGCAAAGAGGACGGTTTGTATTTTTTCCTGAAGCCCTTTCTGTTGAATGACTAACTGAACGAGAATACTATATTTTTTTGAAAAGGGTCAGAATAGTATCTTGAGTTTTACTTGCTGTAAGGTCTGTTACAACTACTAAACTCTGCTACTGCAACATGAAAACAGCCACAGACAATATATAAAGGAAAGGACAAAGCTAGGCTATAACAAAATTAATTTACAAAAAAAAAGGTAGGTCAGATTGGTCTGCAGGCTAGAGGATTCCATCATAATTTATTTTTAGCAAAGTTAAAAAGTAACTGGTAAGTGCTATTAAGATTATTCCTAATATAATGAAAGAGCAAAATTGAGATATAGAAAAGATCACAAAAATTTCATAATGTACCTTAGATTAATAAAAGGATCCAAAAGACCAATATGGTAACTTCAAGGTTAAATAACCTTTATTCTATCAAAAAATTTAACTCAATTTTCCCTTTAGTCTCTGAAGATGCCCCAAGAAAGAATTAAAGTCACAAAATATCAATCTTTACAAATAGAACTGCTCATGAAACTGGAAAAATCGGGCCCTGATGTTATATTAAACATTAAAGTATGTAGCCAATTAAGTGACTTTAACTTTGAGTAGATAAGGATCTTGTAAATTTAAAAAATCTGCAGATTTTGAAATCTTTTAAGTTCAAAAAAAGAAAATCTGCAGGGTTTTGTTGTTGATAAGTCTGGTTGGGGAAACATTAAACCAGTGGCTCTCATGAACCAGCAGCATAAATATCACCTAGAAACTTATTAAAAATGCAACTTCAGGGCGCCTGGGTGGCTCAGTTAAGTGTCTGACTTTGGCTCATGCCCCCACATCAGGCCTGCTTGGGATTCTCTCTGTCTCTGTCCCTTCTCCATTCTCTCTTTCAAAATAAATAAAAATGAACTTAAAAAAAATGCAAATTCGTGGGCTCCATTCCCACACCTACCAAATCAGAAACTCTAGAACAGGTAAAGCCCAATAAATGAGTTTTAACAAGTCTTTCAGCTGATTCTGATGCCAGCTAAAGTTTGACTTCATTAGCCTAAGAAACATCCCCCCAGATCAATTTCTTGAGATTTAGAAGTCCCAGTGTCTCCTTGTCATTACTGCTTCTAGGTATTAGGGAGACCTGTAATGATTTTTATGACTAATAAGTTAGCTAAACAATGATAATTCCCCCTAATAATTCATACTGTTTCTGCCTTGCTATTGTGCCTACACTATCTCATAACATAAAAATTCTAATATACACTGTCGTGAATTTTGGTTGAGAAGATATTTATATTGATGAATGTAGGACAGTCGGTAATACTAGGTGAAATAACACATCTAAAAAATTAAATTTTGGCATACTGTAAAAGTTCAATAGTATTTTTATTAATGCTCAATGTGTTATTTCCTAAACTTAAATTTGTGCTTTTCTTAAACACAGTTTTTCTTATTGAGAGTTACAGTCATTCATTACTGTATAGAGAAAGAAAGAAAGAAAGAAAGAAAGAAAGAAAGAAAGAAAGAAAGAAAATAGAACCTATAATTCCAAAACCCAGGTAAATTATCTAAAATTTTGGTTGTATCCTTCTAGTCATTTTGGGCTTTCATTTTTCTCTCTTTTGTTACCTTAGTGATCATTCTTTAATTAATATAAGCAAGCAACACACAATTTTACGAAAACTGCCACAGAAGAGGATAACATATTTGTGGATTTGCCCCACACAGTTGCAGATAGCAATATATCATATCCTTAATACACAGTGGCCTCAAATTACAAGGTTCATACATTCACTAAAAAAAAGTTCAAGTTGACAGTTTCAATCATTGTTCACTGTAAGGAAGAAACTGAGTGAGTTGTTTTCAATTTGTGCCTTTCTAAGAGAATGGGTCACCCAACACACCATTTCCCTTAGAAATTTTTACCATTTTCTAATGTTCTGTATCATGAAATTATGATGGCAGAGTCTCACTTCATCACTCTGCAGAATGATACTCTTCAAATGAATTGGCTTCATCCTTGATTGAATTTATTATGTCAGTCATCTCCAGAAATGTTCAGAAGCTAGAAACATCTCAATCATAAAACAGAACTAAATGAGCGGCTCAAAAACAAGAATAGCCCTTGATACTACAATATGCTAGGAATTTGGTCTTAGCCACAAGAGGGACTTAATGTTAACTATTAAATAGATGTCAGGGGCGCCTGGGTGGCTCAGTCGGTTGGACGTCCGACTTCGGCTCAGGTCATGATCTCGCGGTCTGTGAGTTCGAGCCCCGCATCGGGCCCTGTGCTGACAGCTCAGAGCCTGGAGCCTGTTTCGAATTCTGTGTCTCCCTCTCTCTCTGACCTTCCCCCATTCATGCTGTCTCTCTCTGTCTCAAAAATGAATAAATGTTAAAAAAAAAAAATTAAAAAAAAAAATAGATGTCAAAGAATGACAGGCACAAAAGATCAGAAGCTTTTCAAACTGAAGGAACTCCATGAAGTTGATTGTAATTCCTGTACAGAACTACTTACAGCATGTATATTAAAAGTACTAGTCCTAAAAAAAAAAAAAAAAAAAAGTACTAGTCTGGGGCTTCCGGGTGGCTCAGTTAAGCATCTGAATCTTGATTTCAGCTCACATTTTGTGAGTTCACATTTTGTGAGTTCAACCCCCATGCTGGGCTCTGCACTGCTTCTTCTCATCTGTCTCTCTCTCTCCCAAAATAAACAAATGTAAAAAAAAAAAAAAAAAAAAAAATTAAGCATTTTCTGGTAAAGGCAAATTCTTCTGTTTTACTTATGTACTTACTTCAGATTTGCCTCAAATAAAAGGTCCTTTTATCACACCCTACAGTAAGACTATGAAAAAAAATGCAAAAATTGGAAATAGAACTAAGTGTGTGAAGAGTGATAAAACTTGGAAAATGTGAGATACAAAAGCCAATGTACAAAAATGAAACAACTCATATGTTGTATATTAGTGCAATCAATTTGGCCTGAGAATAACCTTCAGGAGAGGAAGGACTAGAATGTGATTTAACTAAGTAAACTTAAGTTTTATTAATCTCCCTGAAAAACAGGCTTATAGTAGGAGATGGTGTAAAGGACAATTATACAAAAGGAAAGCCCTTCAAATGCCACCTAGGGAAGATCAGGAAGATGAGTTCTAAAACCAGGTGATATTGGCAATCATACCTCCCTGGCTGGAATACCTCACCAATAAAGACAAACAATGGTACCCTCCCTAATCCTACTAGCTATTAGGATAAATTAACCCCCCAAATGCCCAGACACCATGCTCATCATGAACCTTTTTATATTTAAATTATAAAGAGGGTTTCCCATGAAGATTTCTTTCAGACAAAGATGGCAAGAGAATGGCAGTGTCTTAGATTCATTCAAAGTCAGGTTTCTTAAGAGGCGTGTGCGCATATGTATTATTTATTACTGTCACTAGACAACTTGCAAGGACTTTTAACCCTTTTAACTGCTCTTAAGTATACTTTTAGAGGCACCTGGCTGGTTCAGCTGGTAGAGCATGCAACTCTTGATCTTGGGGTGGTAAGTCTGGGCCCATATTGAGTATAGAGATTATTTAAAAATACAATCTTTAAAAAAAAACAAAAACAAAAAACCACAATTTTAAAAAGTGAGATTCTCGCCCTGCAAAAGTATTTCTCTAATGGTTGGTACAGCAAAATCACCTGTTAAAAATGAAGATTCTCAGCCTCCACCTGGAGCTGAAACAAAATCTAGAGGCACTTTTTAAAACAAAGTCTAGGTGATTATTACACATACTAACAGGAGAACTGCTGCTAAATCTGCTCTTAATGAGCAGATCTACGCCAATCTATGCCAATCTCAGACTAGGCCTAAATTGAAATAAAAAAAAATTTGCAGGAGCACCTGGTGGCTCAGTGGGTTAAACATCTGACTTCCACTCAGGTAATGATCTCACGTTTCCTGAATTCAAGCCCCGCTTTAGGCTCTGTGCTGACACAGCCTGGAGCCTGCTTCGGATTCTGTCTCCTTCTCTCTCTGCCCCTCCTCCACTCGTGCCGGTCTCTCTCTCACTCGCTCTCTCTCGCTCGCTCTCTCTCTCTCAAAAATAAACATTAAAAAAAAAAGAAAAAGATACAGCAGTTTCTCCCCTCATTCCTGAGATTGTTCCTGAATCTCCAAAGTGTATTCATGGCGTTAGCAAAGACTTAATGATCTTCATATATGCTGTCACAATTATTATATATCTATCAAGCACATCTAAAAGCAATACCAGACTAACTGGAAGTGGAAAAGTAGGGCAATGACAAAGCCCTATTACATCCTTTTGATACTGAACAAGCCGTTCCTTTAGATGACAAGTGCCACCTATGCTTTTCATAAATGTGAATGAAATCTTGTCAACTTAAAAAATTTTTTCATTTATTTTGAGAGACAGAGCACGAGTGGGGGGAGGGGCAGAGAGAAAGACACAGAATCCGAAGCAGGCTCCAGGCTCTGAGCACTCAGCACAGTGCCCAAAGCAGGGCTCAAACTCATGAACTGTAAGATCATGCCCTGAACTGAAGTCAGACGCTTAACTGAGTCACCCAGTTACCCCATGAAATCTTGTCAATTTTTAAACTGAGAATTTAAACAACTGAGATTCTATGTATTGAGTTGATAGATCAATAAATGCTACAAAAATCCTTATAATCTTGGCTGTTTTTAGACATGAAACAGTGTAACAACATACATTGATAAAGTGAATCATCAGAAAGTACATTTTCTCATGCAAGAAGTTGAAAAGACCATAGACAAGTTTTCATGGGACATCTAGCAACTAATTTGTTTCTATAATTTGAAGATAAAGGTTTCCCCTTCTGCAAAATCAGGCAGACTCTATTTTGTATCCTTGTGAGGGCATTAGTCTTGAAGACACATTAAATAGTTTAGCTAAAATTGGGAGGGAGGTAACATGCAGGATAGGATCTCAACCACTTTTTTGGTCCAATTCAGAGTGATCAAATAAATTACAGCAAACAGGAGAAAAATACACTAAAAAGTTAAAGTTCTGAACATTTCAAAATCATTTTGGCATAAAGAAATAAATACAAGATAAATAACCCTCAAAATTTTCATTAGTAATCTGTATCCTATAGCATTCTACAGACATTACACAGAAACTCAAGTCTCTTCGTCATCACTAACCTGTACACATATGCCCAATGCTTTCTACGTTTTTTTAAAAAACAAGTTGCTTATAATGGAGATTTGAGGGGCGTCTGGGTGGCGCAGTCGGTTAAGCGTCCGATTTCAGCCAGGTCACGATCTCGCGGTC
Source organism: Prionailurus bengalensis (assembly GCF_016509475.1). Classification (NCBI taxonomy): domain Eukaryota; kingdom Metazoa; phylum Chordata; class Mammalia; order Carnivora; family Felidae; genus Prionailurus; species Prionailurus bengalensis. The sequence goes on along the minus strand of NC_057345.1, from coordinate 143,893,993 downwards.
CGTGAGTTCGAGCCCCGCGTCAGGCTCTGGGCTGATGGCTCAGAGCCTGGAGCCTGTTTCCGATTCTGTGTCTCCCTCTCTCTCTGCCCCTCCCCCGTTCATGATCTGTCTCTCTCTGTCCCAAAAATAAATAAAAAACGTTGAAAAAAAATTTTTTTTAAATAATGGAGATTTGAATTTAACTTTCTCCTGAGGTCTGCTTACGGTGTCATCTTTGCTTAGTTTATAAGTTTGTTTTTAATTCCTGGGAAGAGGTATATAGGGAGACTCTTCCAGAAGGGAATTAGAAAATGTTAAATAGTCTCTGGAGCTTCATCACATACAGTTATGTTCAAATTGTATTCCTAGTGTGGGTAGTGTATACACACACCAAACATACATAGAAAGAAAATCTAACAAAATCTGCCACACACAAACGCAAATACAAAATTAACACTGAACCACACAAGGGAATACATCAAGCATTTTATCTAAAATTTTGTATAAACACGATCTGAAAAAATAAAAATGAAGTCAAAAGCAAATTAAGTGACAGTTAAGTCTATACCTAGTAGCCCAGTGTCTACGTCTTCAGTCTTCAAATTTTCAGCATGTAACTCTGTAAAATACAAAAAAAAGGGGCTTGCATAAAAAAGATGATTTTACAATTTGAACAACAGCTCAAAGTCTGGAAAGATATTGTGGAGTTGTGGAAAATGCTCTGGAGTCATAATCAACTGGGCCTAAGTTCTGATTTCATTTACTAGCTACTTTACCTTCAGTCAGCAAATAAGGTATTTGAGTCAACTTTAGTGTTACTGTGAAAATATATATATATATTTTTAAAGTTTACGTATTTAAGTAATCTCTACACCCAATGTGGGGCTTGAACTCACAACCTCGAGGTCATGCTCTTCCAAATGAGCCAGCCAGATGCCCCTGAAAATATTCTATGTAATACAAATTACACGCATATCAGGTTCCTTTCTTCCACTCTCAAAAATAAGCACAACTCAATGTCTTCCACAATGGACTCGACTTACCAAGTTTTGCAACTTTATAACATAAAGGGGAGCTCTCACAGCATAAGAGAAATAACGTACAAAACTCTGCGAGTTACAGTGAAAAAAAGAGAGGAGGAGTGAAAGAGGAATGAAACACTGGCAGCCACATATTTAATGTTGACAGTTTACACCCAATACCATTGTACAGAGGTTCGTGTTAACTTGCCCATCTGTCTTGTGTATGAAAATCAAGCAAAGGTTGTTAGATGCCACCTGCAGCCCAATAAGGGCTTGGAAGCAATGACGAAAAATTACAACTGGAGTTAAGCCGATATAGTTCTGTTAAGTGAAGTAAAACTAATACTTGAGTGACACCGTGTTGGGTGCTTCTCAGAGCTAAAGTTCTCAGAGAACTAAAGTGTTTTTGTTTTAACTAACTTTTCTATGTCAATACCTTGGCCAAAGTCACACACAGTGAGAACTGAGATTTAAACTTTGGTCTGATTCTTTCCACTGTAATATAAAATATTCCAGCCGTATAACCAACTGTATAAATTTTGAAAAATCTTTCATGGCACATCTTTCTATTACGATCAGCCCTGTATTTAAACTTCAGACAAAGGAAAATAAAACTAATAACCAGAAAAATAATAAATTATCTAGCTCCTATAAGAACTTTACACTCCATTGAAGACCTAACACAAATCAAGAGAGCTAATTATCTACGAAGGTAGAACGTTAGGCTGTGGGATGGAAATCCTGGTCTTTCAGGAATTCGGTGAGTGTACAAAAGAATCAGTGTTTAGCACACCTTGAACCATTTGTCGATTAAACCAAGTCTTTGAACATATTTAGCCTATTTTAGTCGCACACTTCTTACCGTCTTTTAAGGATTACCGTCCTACATACCGCTTAATTTTGCCAACATTTCACCCCAAGTGTTCACTGACTCCACTGTTTATTCCAGAGTACCCATTTAATCAAGGCCCCTCCTTATAACGGGTCTCCTAAGCTTGGACCAAGGTCCTCCACCCTTAAGAAAAAAACAGAGGAAGAGCAAAGAAAGGTGCCAATGAGGACTCAGGGTGAAAGCCGCTACCCGACTGCTGGCCTCTGACGGGGAGGAGAGAGATGGAAGGCAAGAGCCACAGACAGGCTCAACTTCACTCTGGAGAGACTTTCAAGGCCGAGCTTCAGTACCTTTTACGATCAAGTAGGCGATGGCGAGGAGGAAGGCGAGGAGGATGGCGAACAGCAGCGAACAGAGAATTGAGAGGATCTGGACAGGCCACCGCCGGGCCTGGGCTCGTCCGCCCGCAACCGTTGAGAAAATGCCATTGCGCTTATCGGGCAGAACCGGCGACCCGTCCCTGTCCCGCTGGAGTAGCGAGCCCTTTCTAGGCTCCGACGACGCCCCGGCTGAAAACTCCGCCCGCAGGTCGCGGGCCACTTGGTCGCACCCGTCCTCCTCGTCCCCTTCACCTTCACCCCAACTGTCCCCCTGAGTGAAGGCGGTAAAAGCCGGCCGGGCAAACGGAACAGGGGTGCCGAGGCGTCGGCGCAGAGGAGCGGAGCGCCGCCCGCCCTCCACAAACGACATGGCGGGAAAGACGAGGGGACCAGCGGACGTCGAGAGACTACCACCCGCCCCGCCCCGCGCTCGCAGCAGCCAATCAGCGACCAGGCCCCCCCACAGCCTCCACCACCTGGCACTGATGCGCAGGGGTGTCCGGGAGTGCGCAACGGGGCGGAGAAGGTGCTGTGGAGCCTAAGGAAAGGGTGGGTGCCCCGGGGCCAGAGCACGATCCCCGGCTAGTAGGAAGGAAGGGGAGCGGGGAAGCGCACAGGGAGAGGCGACCCGAGGCTGAGGGTAGCCAAGTCTCCTCTCCCTGCAGTGCTTCGTCCCGGCCAGAGACCTCCGCCACCGTCGCGTCACCTCTAGGCAACCGCGCGCCCCGGCAGCCCCCAAAGCTGCATCTTCTCGACGCTCGGTCCTAGCGCCCTCCCATACCTTTCTGATTCACATTTCCGAACCGATTTGCTTTCTCCCTTCTTCCGCCGTAAGCACCTACTCTTCTCTGGCTTCCCTCTTTAACGGCAGCTCACCGCCCAAACGCTCTCCCCTCGTCCAGACTGCCCTTCCCTCTTTTTCTTTTGCATTGTTCTCCCCGCCCCTATCACAACTTCCCTCCACGCTGCTCGACACGCCTCCCTCCCGCCCCCTCCACCCCGGAGTGGGCTCAGCTGCTGGTGCGTACGGAGTTTTAACCCTCTTCTAAGGAGCCCCCCCCTCCTCTCCTCTTCCCGCCCCCTCCCCTCCGCCTCGAGCACCGCGCGCGCCCCCGCGCGCGTCCAGCCCCGGCCACCGCTAACGCTAGAAGCTGCTTACCCCACCCCCACCCCACCCCACCCCACCGCAGGCAGCCTCAGGTTTGTGGGGCGTACGTAACTCGGGCGGAGTGGGTGAAGGTGGCAGGCCCCCACTGCCCCACCCCCTACGGGGTGAGGCGGTCTAAGCTCGGGAAGCTGGGACAAGGTTGTCTTCTCTTCCCCGGGGAAAGTTGGTGGAGTTTTCCCGGAGGAGGCGCAGAAACTTCCTCCGTCCCCCTCCCCCCCCTCCATGCAGGCGACGCCAAGTGAGGCTGAGGCTGGGGGCGAATCGCCGAAGAGCTGCGTGTCGACAGCGCACTCTGATTGGACAGCGGGGAAGCCTGTCAGCTTATTGGCCCCGCTGATCCCGCCCCGTAGCGCAGGGCAGCCTTTAACCTTTGGCCCCAGCGGGCGCCAGCCACTCAGATCGCTTCTTGTTGGTATGTGTAGCGGCAGTGGCCGCCGGCGGAGCAGTCTGAGCCCGACGATGAGGCCGGGGACGGGAGCTGAGCGTGGAGGCCTCATGGTGAGTGAAATGGAGAACCATCCTCCTTCGCGGGGTCCCGGGGACGGGGAGCGGAGATTGTCCGGCTCAAGCCTCTGCTCCAGCTCTTGGGTCTCTGCTGACGGCTTCCTGAGGAGACGGCCCTCGGTAAGGGATCGGTGGAGCAGGGGGAAAGCGGCACAATGAAAAACGGAGTCAGAGAGGCAGGAAGCTTTTTCCAGAAGGAGAAGAAGATAAGAGCGGACGGAGGAAGAGCTCGAGATGGTGGGATATGTAACGAGGAAGAGAATTGGAGAGCGGGGATGCACAAAGGGAAGGATGTGGGTCCCTGGAAGTTCCCATTGGGCTTGGCCTAGACAGATGCGCGGTGGAGGTGCTGGGCCTTGGGCGCGGTGAGCCTCTTGGAGAGGTAGGCCGGCTGTAGCAGGAAGGGGGAGGCGGAGACTTGATGTTGTAGATTTTAAAAGCGGCTGGTAAAATCTGCTTTTACCAATAGTAGTGGTGTCTGCAGGGGGTACAGCTGGGAAAATTGGCAGGGGATAACTACCTGTTTTTAAGACCCGGAACAATGGGCACACAGGTAAAGAAATAGTTGTCTTTTAAAAGCGAATTAAAATGGATGTATTGGTTGGTTGTCTTTAGGGTCTGTGAATGACAGACCTTAGTCTTTGGAAAAAAAATTTTTTTTGGCAGAAGTAATTCTACTTGTGTTAAAGATTCTGTTAGGAAATAATATGTTTATATGTTAGGAGTTAAGTGCCCATGGGTACACGTAATGTGTTCTTTTTTGGTAAGACCAGCTCTTACCTCACTTAATTTGGTAGATTCTCATTTCAGAATTTAAGATCAACTTAAAAATAAATTTAAGGATAATTAGTGTTCTGACATAAGTTAGCTATCTTCTGTCTGTGTGAACTAGAACAAAGTTGTGGTTTTTCACCCGTAACAGTTTTTAAATTGGCTTTCACGTGCGTGTTCCCTGAGTTTAGCAAGCCAGCTAGTAAGCAGTGTGCTTTAAAAAAAAAAAAAAAAAAAAAGGAAGGAAAGAAAGAAAAGAGAAAACCTATGCTTTAGCTGTCCGGTATTTATTTTAATTCTTTCTATTTTGTTCTGTAATTTGTTTAGTTTCAAGTTCTTTATAAGTTCTGGTATGTATAGTGCATTTTGTTTGTTTAAGAAAGTGTAAGTTAATCCAGTAATTGAATTACACATTGGCCTAATACGCCGCTGCACATAACCAATTTGTTGAAATCAGATTTTTGAGAAGCATTTATTGTTACTTGCTAATTTTTAAATTGTCCCTATTTTTCAGATGGGGCACCCTGGCATGCATTATGCCCCAATGGGAATGCACCCTATGGGTCAGAGAGCCAATATGCCTCCTGTACCTCATGGAATGATGCCGCAAATGATGCCCCCTATGGGAGGGCCGCCAATGGGACAAGTAAGAATGTTTTTGTTTTATTTTGTATTTATTTGTTTATTTTTGCCTGTGGTATCATTGTGTCAAGATTTCAAAATCCGGGTGAATACTTGCAGCTGTTTAAGGATTAGCTTATGCCAAAATAATGTCAAATAAGTCAAATGCTGAGTGATGACACTAATCAAATTTTGAATGTAAGGAGAAGCCTCCTGTATAAAAGATTTATTTTCTACCAACAACAGAATTCAGTTCTTTTATTAAGTAGCTGTATATGTAGTCTTTTTAATTTAATAACTTTCTTTTTCCTATTATGTCAATTGAAGTTAATGCTTGAGTAGTGAATATTATAGGTCAACATAATTTATGTCCGTGGACCATGTAAATGCATAGAGTCTAAAAAAACAGAATTGTTTAGGTCTTGGCTTAGAATAAAGTTGATTCCTGAAATAGCATTCTCTTCTGTGTGTGTGTGTGTGCGTGCGCGCGCCCGTGTTGGGAATAGAATAGGAAGGTTCTACTCTAATTTAATTCTTCATTAGGACAGTGCCAAATAGGTGGTTCATTTTCCACTTACACTGTTTTGTTTTGTTTTGTTTTGTTTTGTTTTGTTTTAAATGCTTATTGCTTCTGCACTCCTGCTTTTGAGCTGTCCCTTTCATTTCCAGTATAAATTGTAAACGGATATTTTGTGGGAATGATTTGGATCAAAAGGTTTTAATGCTGACTCAGTGAATTCAGTAGAACTGAGTTCCTAGAGAAGCATCCAAGAAAGGTAACAGGTTCAGTTACCATGAATAATTTTATGCCCCCTGTCAGGTTCTGTGATACATATTTTCTTTGTTGGTTGAGTTCTTTCCATTTTAGTATCTATAAATCATCAAAAATTTAGGTTGATAAAATATTTTGGAAAGCCAATTAGGTATGGTCTTTCTGCTAATTAATACTGTTTATGCTGATAATCACTTGAGCCTTGATATTTTAATTTATTGGTGAAATTATAGTGGAGAAAGGAGTTTGCTCTGTGTCTTTCTCTTTTTAACTTAACCTTAGGAGTAGAAGGGCTTAATGTCAAGTGGCTTTCTTCTTTATTTGGAATATAGCCCTTAAGTTTGTATAAAAATTTTTACTCAAAGACACCAGGCCCCCAAAATTCTGCTGGGAGGATTTTTGTTTGTTTGTTTTTTTAATAAAAGAACCATTTATTCTGTGATTCTAGAATAACACAAGATTTAAAACTCCCTTAGGTGATGGAGAAACAATTCTGATTCCTCTTCTGTTTCTCTCCATCTGTAAGCAGCAAGGAGCTCTTCTGGTTTTCTTAGTAGAGCTGCTCTAACTAGATAATGAGCTTTAAAAAATATTTATTCTTTAAATGCTCTGGTTCTTATTTAAAATTAGTTTCTTTCCACAGAAAGATAAAATAAAACAATTTGCTACTGCCAGATGCTTCTCTCTTTTCTGGGGCCTTCTGTTTCCATTGGGCCAATCAAGGTAAGTTTTGCAAGGGATTGACCTGCTTACCCTTGCTGTAATGGTGCTATTGCACTACCAGACCAAGACACCAGCTAGTCATTTCTAGTAAAATGCAGATTTTATTTATTTTTTTTAAGTACTTTTGTGTATCTCATTGACATAAGCTAGTCACAGTTTGCTTTATGGCCCTTTCTCTTTAGCTGTATCAGTGACCATCTTCCTAGTAAGGTTACTTGCTATCTGGTACACGTCTGTTCAAATCTTTTGAATTTTACCTTGTGGTTTTCTTTTTCCCTAGACCAGTGTATGCTATGTATCTGTAAGTGTACCTGACTATTTAGAAGTTTAAAAGTCTGTCTCCCTCTTGGCTCTTGTTAGGATCATGAATGAATGGATGACTTAAGAGTCCAGCTCTGAGGGTCCCAAAAGAAACTCCATTGTTTTTCCTTAAAATTAGATTGTTTCTTTTTTTCTTCTTAATATCTAACTTATATGGGACCCAAATTAGTAAAACTAATTCTTATTTGAACTTTGGTAACAGACTAGGAGGGCATGGATAATTTAAATTCTCAAGTAATCTAGAAATCTAATTTAAAGCCCTGTAAGCAACTACCTTAAAGATAAAAGTTGCTAATTAGCAAAATTGATCTTTTTTCTGCATATCATCTCTTCTGTCTTCCCACTTAGAGATATTAATGGTCAGAAGATAATGAGAAACAGTAGGGTGCCTATGTAGTTCAGTGTTGTGACACAAAGTTGGTAGGGTTCTGCCATTCAATTTTAAAAAGTCAATTTACAGATTTAGACTTTGGGACTGAAGGTTATGGAACCTTCATGTATATTGCCTAGTTCACATTAATACCTCATTCTGGGACCAGCTGAAGATGAAAATTGGTGCCAGTCTTACTTGCTAAATCATTCTGGTCTTTGGAATGTTAGTGAACATGACGTGAAATTTTAAAACTTGTTTGTAAAATAGTATGCTGACTGGACAGAATACCCACGTATGGAGCCAGAAGTCGTAATTTTTTTGATGCATCAAGTTACAGGTTAAAGGAGTATTATGGTTTTCTTAAAGAGTTTTTTTATTTGTTTTTATTCAGGAGATAACCTACAGTGCCCCTTTTAGAATTCAGGCTGAATCTATTAGTACTAAAAAGTGCATTTCTTTCAAGTTTATATCAGTTATCTGTTGTATAGGTTAAATTTGCCTCTTACTGTATGTTAACTTCATGTGGGAAAGTTGTTCTTCTGCTTTTACAGGATTATAGAATCTTAACAGCTGGAAGGGACCTTGAAAGTTGTGTAACCTTTAAATAATATGGAAATTAAATAATGGTTTATCACTGGTTAAAAAAACCATTATAAATAATTTCCCTGCTTGCTGGCAGTACTCAAAAATTTGCAGTAGAGATTTGCCTTAAGATGTGATTATATGTGAGGCCATCTTCTACTTATATAGTAAGTAATGTTTTGCTTTTAAAATGTTTTCACATCTAATTTTTGTTGTTCTTTGTACACAAAGGACATGCAAGTCCTTCCTTTATCACAGGTGATTTTGCCTTCACTGAAAGTCCTTCTAGCTCGCTCTTTTTTTCTTTTTTTAATTTTTTATCTTTCTTTTAATGAGAAAAGTAGAGTAAAAGACTAAACTTTCTCAGCTCTAACAACCTATGGTTCAATTCAGATCATTTGATAAGAGTAGGTGATAGGTCTGAGATATTATGGGTTGATGTGGAAGTAACAACACTTTTATTACTGCCTCCCTAATTCTAATTATTCATTACTTTTTGGGCTCTATTCAATAAATTGATAAATGAATCGTTGCTTTTTACAAATGAGTTTGATTTTCTTGTCCTTAAATTGAGTAAGACAAGCTTTAACAGATCTTGAGTCTATTCCTGCTGCCATCTGGACCCAAGCAGTTACACTCTCATGCCCAAGATGCTTTTAACTTTTAGGGTTTTTTTGTTTTTGTTGTTGCTTTTTTGTTTTGTTTTCTGTTTGTTTTTGCTTTAAGCTGCCCCCTCAAATTCTTTTAGATTTCAGCATGTTGTCTCCTTGCCCAAGAACCTCCAGTGTTTTTCTGTACCTGTATATTGTCTAAATTTCACAATTTAACTTCCAAGACTCTCCCATAGTACAGTTCAGTGCATGATTCTGAGCTGCATGTTTTCACACTCCCTAATTTGAAACCAGGCTGGTCTTTTTATATCTTGGGTGATTGAATCAGTTCATGACTGAGCTCATGATGTTCATGCCCTCCTGCCCACAGCTCACTACCACCATGAACTTTTCTTACCTAAGTTCTACCATTTCAAGTTCTGCTTTCTCTCAAAGATCCTCAGCAATAACTTTGTCCAGCATACACCTCCCATTCAAAATATTAAAATAAAATCCTATGAAATCTGCCCACAACTCTTACTATTTTGGTTATTTGGGGATTTAGTTTTGATTTGTTTTGTTTTAATAGTTTAATTGCTCTGTCTTTCCAGCAAGTAATAGACTGTAAGCTCTTAGAGGGCAGGACCTGTGTTTTCTACTTTTTAAGAAGTCCACAGGTGCTGAGCACAGTTCTTGGCACAGCATGGGTGCTCAGTAAAATACTTGTTGAATGAATGAAACAAAAACATACTCTTTCGTACATTATAGGTCTTGAAGATAGTAGTTGTTACATGTGACTATTTTCATTGGTTACTTGTGACTTTACATTGTTACCACTTCTTAGTGTATGCCTCTCTACAGTTGCTTTTTCATTTGATAAAAATGGAAGATAAAATGAAGTAAATAATTTTTGTTTGGTGAATAAAGCAAAAATATTTATTTCCTTTTATTTTAAATTATAAGCAAATATATTTCTATCAGTATGATTTATTGATCGTTTTTTTAAGACGTTAATTTTTCCATACCCTAAGGGAAAATGATTTGGAATATAGGCCTTCCAGAGAAATCCAAAGTGTTGGGTGTCTTAGGTTTTTCTGGCTGATTTGACCAATTGATTTGTTCCTATTGGTTTTGAATTACCTTTACTTTTGGGTATTTAGAGAATCCATGCCATTGAATTGAATGTTAGTAAGTGACAAAAAGCCTTTTTTTTTTTTTTTAAGTTATTTGCTCATGATTGTTGAATCTCAGTAACTTTCTATATGCATTTACGTTATCCAGGCAAGTAATTTTTTAAAAAAATAGATTGAGCTAGAACTAATGTGTTTGTATAACTTCTCGGCTGTGTGTATGTGGTTAGATTTTGATGAATTTACTAACGATACTATTTTCTTTAGATAGTATTTCAGTTAAATATGAACTTACCTATTCAAAACCCTTAGCTAGAGTAGTGTTTGTAAGTATGGAGAATATTTGGAGAGCTCTAAGAAGACTATAAGTGTGGAAAAATGAACTGTGCCCCTCTTCTGCCTTTGACATTCAAGGGCAGAGTATTCTAAAGATGTTGAGAAGTCTTGCAGAAGCCTTCTGAAACCATTTTTCTCAGTGTTTCTTGGTTTTATTTTACCATCTTCTGCTCCCCCACCTCCCCAGCCTTCTTTACCTCCCTGTTATGTGTTTATTTTGCTTTGTCTAGCACATTGCATGGAATTAATGTTGCATGGAATTAGCATTTTGTGAGAAATGCTATTATTGGGGCTGTTTATTCATTTAGTCTGGTCTTTAGGAGGAAAAGGCAACATCCAAATTAGTATTAACAGACATGAATGAAGCATTGTAGAGTGCAACGAATGTATTCATTGAGTAACAGGATTAAAAAGGAAAGAGAACAAATCTCAACAGGTTAACAGGTTGACTTTTAATTGGGTTTGTTAGAAAGGTCTGTGACATGACTTAGAATCATGAAATTGTATATCAATAGCTAGGTAAAGATTTGGTAGCTGTGTGTATATATCCTATAACTCTGTACTAGGATGTTTGGTTTTTATGTAGAGAAATAATAGAGCTAAGTTGAAGGTTTATGAAAGTAAGAATGAGTAGATGACTGTCTCATATGGAAGTTGTTAGTCTTTCATTCTTTCTTTCTTTTACCATACCTTCATATTACTTTTAGTCAATAAGCATTTAAGTCTTCTGGCTGTGATGTTAAAATGAATCTATATATCCTGTACTGAATACTTACAGGCATTCCTCACATGCTTGATTTTCTCATCTTCTAACTGATGGCTGTCGTGTTACTCCAGACATTTGGAAGTTTTGTGGAGATGAATCTTTTATATTTGTTTTCTTTCTCTGGTCAAGTAATCATACATTTCTTTTGCTTATTAAAGAAAAATAAATTGTGGTTAGTGGTTACTAAAGATAATGATGTTTTGCATGATGGGTTTGAAAGAAAACCTGCTTCTAATTGCTTCTTTTTTACTTGGTGTACAGTACACCAAAAGTGGAAACCTGAATCTTCTCCAAATCTGGGTGATGCTGCTATGTCTGTTAAAAGAGTAAACCTGCCAGCAAGTGAGGACTGTTTTCAGTTGACAGATAGTTTGCTTTATCTTCAGCTTTGATCCACCCTCCCCCCCCCCCCCCCCCCCCCCGCTTAAAACTCATTTATCTTAGACTTAAAAAAAATGTTCTCATTACAATACAAACATAATTTTTTACTTGTTAGGTCCTCATCTTCTGTTGAGGTTAAGATTTTTTTAAATTATCTTTTGATTCATGTATGAATATTAAGTTTCTGTTCAGAAACATAGACTTGGTATAATTTCTTTGGCCGTGTGATACAAGAAAATAGTTAATTCTCTGAAAGGTGATTTTTTTTTTTTCCAGTAATTTTGAGGTCATTATGTATTTGTTAGCATATATTTGTTAAATACAATGGAAAATTTCTCTCTCCTATACAGAAATAAGAATTGGTCATAAAGTTGACTAATACAGGTTAAGTTTCTGCTGTGTCTGTGTACCTGTCCTCTGCACCAATAATATGTACACAAATGAGATGTGCTCTGTGTTGTAAAGATGCCCACAATTGAGAGAAAACTAAAAAATAAAGTTTCATATAAACAATCTGTAATAATTTAACTAGTTACAAAACTGAATCTAGTTTAAAGGGGTAGGAGATAGTAACAGTTGTATGTCCCTCTATACTTGAATACCAGATGGTTTATGTTTGAAAGAAGGCTTGGGTGACTTTTTAAAGGAAGTTTTAAAATATAATTCTGTATGATTTGAGACATCACAGTTTGTTTGTATCCCTAGTCTGTGTTTAGAGCTTTTTAAAAATTAAAATTAGTTTATTTTCATTCAACTCTGTTTTTAAGTTTTTGTGTCATATATCCATACCCAGTAGTTTTCTTTATATTTTCTTTGCCCTCATTTAAGTTTGGAGTTTAGTAAGAGATAGTGGGCTAAGTATCAGTTAACAATGTAAACTATTTACTTGCCCTTTTGCACATAATTTTCTTTTAAGGTTTTAGGAAATAGGGTGGTGATGCCTAATCTGTATTAGGATTGTAATTCTAGCACCATCTTTGTATATAACTTTGGAGATTTGATCCTTTTGACTCTGAAAAGTGAGTTGGCTACAGGATGAATGTCTGATTTATAGATGGCAGTAGTAAGGCTCCGTGAATGAAGTGATTTGTCCAGTGACATTTCAGAGCCAGCACTAAATTTGATGCTCAAAATGCATTGCCTTATTACACATGTTGATTCCTAGCAAAGATGATGATTTTACATTATTTACTAGGTATCTTTAAAGAACCGAGGTGCCGATCTAATAGTTAGGGAATAGATGAGAGACTGGGCAATGTAAGAGAAACTTTGATGATCTTACTTGAAGGAGAGCAGTTGTAATAAAACAGCTGTATTTATAGAGCACTGTTCTGTGCACCTTCCATGCATTGTTCCATTTGATCCCTATAGCAGTCTTAATAGATGAGTGCTATTTTCCCCCAGGTTATAAGGAGAAAATTGAGGCCCAGATAGGTTATGTAAATTAGCTCAAGATCACACAGCTGGTAAATGGCCATGCTGGTATAGGAATTCTGGTAGTCTCACTCTAGACTATACTTCATAGCTATACTAGACTGCTTCCTTGTATAGCAGTAGGCGATTATGTCATTAAGCTAACCTCCTTAGATTCTGAAGGAATAGTGTATACTTCAGCAATTCTAAACTATCCAGGTTGAGAGAATTTAGCAACCTAAATCCTGGCAATTAAATTATTAGACTTTTAATGGTTTCATACTGATGGTGCTGCCAAGTGACTGGCCTAAGTTGACACAAATCATCTCAAAAAAATTCAAATGGGTTGAAACATACATATCTATATTATGTGTATCCTAAAATTAATGAAACGTCATGAATGGTAAGGTTCTATTCCAGTTTGTGCAAATGTAGTCTATTTTTTGTTTATCTAAATGTAATCTCAGAAAATGACAAATGTCTTGAATTTATATATAATTGTAGATGAAGAGGACTTAAGTTAAATAATTGTCCCAAAATGCAGCTACTTATTATTTTGGGTTGTTAAGGATATACTTTTTAAACAGAAGTATTTCTGTTTATTTCTAATCAAATGAATATCTGCTTACATTCAGAGATGTAGTTTTTACAGTTTTTCACTGATTAATTTTTTGCATTCATTCGTAAGGTAAGTTAGTGGTATAAAGGATCATGGTTTTTAAGTATAAGACTTAATACCCTCTGTGTACTTATTTGTGGAATTTGACTTTAACACCACATTTAAGAGGAACCAAATAAAAAGGCAATCTAATTTTTTATGGGGTGCTTGAGTGGCTCAGTCGGTTAGACACCCGACTTCAGCTCAGGTCATGATCTCACGGCTTGTGAGTTTGAGATCCTCGTCGAGCTCTGTGCTGACAGCTCAGAGCCGGGAGCCTCCTTCGGATTCTGTGTCTCCCTCTCTCTCTCTGCTCCTGCCTGGGAGCCTGCTTCGGATTCTATGTCTCCCTCTCTCTCTGCTCCTGCCCCGCTTGCACTCTGTCTCTCTCTCTCTCAAAAATGAATAAACATTAAAGTATACTTTTTAAAAAGAGCAATCTAACTTTTTAGATCATCAATTTACAACTTCAGGTTTGCAGAAAGAATGGTTTTGAATAATCAACAAGATTTAAAAAGTTAATTTTTAGACAAAAATAGCTTAGGTTGTGTGATTTCTTTCCAGCAGGAAAAACTTCAGGAAATAATAATGAAGAAAAGAACTTTTGAAGTGCTCACGTGAAGATCTTCACTTTGTTTTGATATCATAAAACAACTGGGCTAATTTAGTTTACATTTTGAGCAACTAATGTGTTGTAGCGTCGATGGAATTGCTTTTATTACTTTACCTTTAATTTTAAAAATATCTGGTAAAGAATGAAACAGGCTTGATTTTATCTAACATTAGGAACTTCCCAAATTGGGATGCTAAGAATGAGCAGATTGTGCAGTGCTCCCCAGTTTCTACTTGGTTTTTTTTTCACACTGGTATTTCTTCTGAGGACATTGTGATAAATGATTAAACTTGTTATTAAAAGAATAGAAATACGCATAGAAAAATTTTTATATAGTATATATACATAAATGGTTGGCCGTTTATGAATAAAGTATGCCAAGTAGAATATCTGAATTATGGTTTTAAGAAGTGTCAAAGTGTCCATAAAATTCAGATATTTAATATTTTAGACAATTTAACTTATGGCTCACATGTATGTGTTCTACCATTCCATTTTCTTCTGTTTCTGAATAACTAAAATTTTGTAATTATAATAATATATTCTCAAAAGTAGCTAAAATTGAAATTTGTGAAGCTCTACATGACTCTGATTTTCTAGTGTACTTTTCATTAAGCTTATATGGACTACTGCTTTGTAGCTTCGAGAATGATCTGGCTGATGGAATTCATAGTGGCATCGTTGTAGCAACTGTGTTAAGAATTTTTCCTTCAACTATTTTGAGTCAACATCCTATTTTCATTGAACTTAAGATGCTATTAGTGGTAAGATACTCCATTATATGATGTGCCCTTAGAAAAAAAACCTAATGAGAAGTCTAAAATACTCTTCAGATAAAGCTGGGAGACCAAGGGGCTGTTTAGTCCCTTCATGTGAAGCAAGAAGTAAACCTGCAGAGGGACAACAAAGTAACTTCTGAATGCCTCAACTTTGGTTATTGGGCCGAGGGAGGGAAAAGTCACTTCTGAGGGTTTGAACCAGAAGTCTCATAAGCTTGCAACCTGGATCAGTTTATATAAAACAAAATATTGATAACTTAGAAATTTTAAATGGTATCATGTTGATGGTGCTGCCAATGACTGGCCTAAGTTAACACAAATCCTCTGGAAGAATCCAGATGAGTTGAAACATATATCCCCATATTATGTGCATCCTAAAATTAATGTTTAAAAAAGGAAATCGTAACATTTCCACAAAGTAGATTCTTTAGGCTTCGGGGAACAGGCTTTTTGTGATGCTCAGGTGTCTGGAAGAGTTTTATTTTGTCTAATACTTAAAATAGCTTTTCATAAGAATGTAGTATATTTCGTATTTATGTTTTTGTTCTTTAGCTTCATATTTAAAATATCACAGTTTTTGTCTAAAATTACATTAATAATCTATTTACTTTCAGATGCTCAGTTGTACGTAATTTAAGAATGTTTCCAGTGTTTGTCCAGTTGAACAAGCCTAACTAGTTGCTGCCCCTCAGAATTCACAGAGATGTTGAGGGAGAATTTAGCTTTTTATTTAACACTAAATCTCTATAATCTAATTCCATGCGTTTTAGTCTAAACGCAAATTTTCTAGCTGTTTTAAGATTTGAAGTGTGGGAAGAAAAACAATTGAGAACTCTGTCAGACTGTTTAATGGTTTTCAAATATTGTTTGCTTTAAGTGTCACTGGCCTGTTCTAGTCAACTTTTGTTATATGTAAGGATTTTTGTCCCTTGGTTTTTAAATCGGATTTGATCACTGTCTTCTGAAGTCAAGAGTATTTCAAATTGAAATTAGATTCATTTGTACTGCTACCATGTGGAAGTGTTCTGTTACATGATGGAGATTTTACCCCACTTAATGTCTTTAGTTGTTATGAGAAAATACTTCTTTCCCAAGTTTTCAAAGTTCAGCTTTTCAATTTAGCTTAGAATTCTAATTTTTCGATATGTTGACAGCTTTGGATTTTATATATAGACCATTTTAAGTACCAGGCTGTTTCTCTCTGTTGCCCAGTATGCTTCCTCTCATAATCAGTTATTTAGTACTTTAAGAATGCAAAACTACATTGCTATTAGCCTAAAGTAAAATTAGGTGTGAGTATATATTGTTGGGAGTAGGGCAAGGAGGGAACAAGCCTAGTTCTCATTTGATTGCTCTGTTTTTTTCTCTTAATGTATAATTATTTCTCTAATTCTTTTAGCCTGGGTAGTGGAAGCTTGTACTTTTGTTTTCAAATTCTGAACCTTTTTTTTTTTTTTCCCCCAACTGTTAATTTCGCCATATATTCCAAGTACTGGTCACATGTTTTCTGTCAGGTTCTTGTTTCATGATGTTTAAGCAATTTATCGGGTATTTTAAGGAACAGAAAACCTTTTTGTTTGTTTTTTAATCCATTAATACAATGATACTTCATTTTAATGGTACTTTAGTCTCGTTTTGCTCTGAGTTGATTTTCTCAAATAATAAAATTCAGTGTACAAGTGTTCTTATTACCTTTAGTAGACTTTATATGTTCCTGTTGACCAATATACTTGTTTGTATTTCCTATTTCTCCCAATTTTCATTTAATTTGAAATTAAATACCTACTTACTGTGTTCCAGTACCTATGATTATTATATACGATTTTTATCCCCCTCCATGTTTTTCTTAGATTTTTTCCTATTACAATCAAAGTTATAATGTGGGATTATACTAATATGGATGACTGTTGGGTCAAAATCCCTTGGAAATTTATGTTAATCCACATGTTTTTCTAATTCATTTTTGGTAGTAAAGATTCATTCATAGTTTTGGATGGCAGACATTGGTAGGCTAGATTAACCTCCAAAACTAGTATTTTCTTTCTTCAGATATTCGTTTATGTGCTTTATTAAGTTTTTCTTTTCAAGAGAAGGCATAGGTGATTTATGTCTGAAGTTTGGGGTTTTTTACATATTTTTTAGTCATGGAATTTTAAGTACCTTTGATCTAGAATTTTTTAAAGAGCCAGATTACTGTAAAATTTATTTACTACAGATATTAAAAGTCAAAGGTGAGAAATAGAAAAAATTTTTGTCTCCGAAGAAGGGAGAAAAACATGAGTGAGGAGTTAAAATTAAAAGAACGTTAATATTCTCAAATTTACATTGGAAATAAAAGTGCAAACTTTTAAGTTTATTTGTTAAAATAATTTTAACTATACATATAAATTATGGCAAATATTAAAATAGCTCATTGATAAAATACTTCATTCATTCAACAAGCACTTACTAAGCATACTATTCATGTAATAATAGTGTTAATTGGGTTTAAATCTTGAGGTGTACATATTAACTTTGATAACCAGATAGATTCTTAAAGTCCTGTTAAATGCTTTGGTTTTATATAGTAACCTTTTTTTACTTTTATTCTAGATGCCTGGAATGATGTCTTCAGTAATGCCTGGAATGATGATGTCTCATATGTCTCAAGCTTCCATGCAGCCTGCCTTACCGGTAATCCAGTAAAAGTGATTATTTTCTGTGATGTTTTGACTGCTTTACCACTTTTATATATGACGTAACATACTATATATAATTTTTTATAGGCTGTCATGTTAGCTTTTTAACTATGTCTTGAGTACTGTAACACAAAATGGGAATTACAGTGGGCTTTTATTTTTTTAGGTTCTTCAGTGATAGACATTCACATTTTTTCCTGTACTTATGTGTAATCTTTAGTTTTTAATCTATGTTAAACAAGAGTAGAATAACTAAGAAGTATAACCTATCCAGTAGAAGCATTTTATTGGTTTGGTTGCATTTTGGGGGGCCAAGGGGGGACGGGAGAGAGAGAGCGCACATGCATGCAAGCAGTTGTGCCCAAAAAGGGCAGGGACAGACAAGAAGAGAGAACATCTTAAGCAGGCTCCCTGCCCAGACCAGAGCCCAACATGGGGCTTGATCTGACAACTATGAGATCATGAACTAAGCCAAAATCAAGAGTCAGATACTTAGTCCACTGAGCCACCCTGCCCCTGGTCTGGTAGCATTTTAATCTTAAAGAGTAGACATTTGCTTTATGGAGTGTTAATTAAAAATTGATGTAGTGGGATTTAGTACTCGATCCTAGATTTAGAAATCAGAAGGTTTTATTCAAAATTTATCTTACATGAGACTTCAGTGATGGCACATTACTTAGAAAATGCTTGACAGCCTTTTCACCCTTATCGAATTGTATAGCAATATGTATATCATTATTATATTCATATGAGCATAACTTATTTATTACCTGGTAGCCTAGTGGTTGTAATGAGTAGATGTGGCATACTCCACTGGGGTGGTAAATTTGCAAAGGTCTTATCCAAAACCCTTGGGCCAAATATATTCTTAAGTTGTTTAATATTGTAAAATTGTACTTTGTGTACTCTATATATCACATAAAGGTTTCCCTCGGGGTGTTTGGACAGTGCCTTATAATTTCGAACACAATATTTCTGTAGCAGTATCTTAGGGATGTTCTGTCTGGAGTGGGATAAATAAAGACAAAGAGCTCGTGTCATTCAGGGCAGATTTTGCCACTCTAATGAGTGTTGATTTGAAACTTGAAAAAACTTGGTTTTTAGAGCTTTTTCTGTTTCAGAATTGTGGGTAAAGGGTTGTGGAACTATATGTAACTGATGATCACATAAATAAAACACTTAGATTGAAGTGCTTCAGTAGCCCCAAGTTATTGGTGCTTTTACAGTTTATAGCAAGCTCAGGGAACTAATACCACTGAAACTTACTGAGAAACTGAATCCGTGGCTTGAGAATTATACATAAAGGGGACTGATTGTGCTTTATGAGGAACATATATAAAATATAGTTTAAACAGGTGAATATTACTAATTTCATTTTTTTTCTTACAGCCAGGAGTAAATAATATGGATGTAGCAGCTGGTACGTATGCCATTTATGGTTTAAATATTAAACTTCATTTGAACAGTAGCTATCGTTTTATTATAATAAGTAATAAAAGCAGTGTCTCTTGGGGCTTTATGATTAACTCCTGATTATTTTTTCTTTTTTTTTTTAAGCCGTGGGAAACAGGGGTAGCATTCATAATTTAATCCATAAAAAATTACTAGATCTGGAGTCCTGGGACCAGATTTGGTCTACACAGTTACTCTTTACCCAAATGTTTTTAAGTTTTATAATTAGTTGACAACATTTAAAGTCTGTGGGCCCTATGTAAGAATTAAATGTATCTTTTTACACAAAGATTTGAATTTATCTTGAAAAATGGGATTATCTGAATATTCATTGTTGACAGTGGTCCTTATGAACACAGTAGGTAATCAGAGAATATTTGAATGAGAAATTCTGGTTGAGCCCATACTTGTACTCCGCAAACATTGTGGAATGAGGTAGTAACTCCTTCCTTTAGATATGAAGGCCAACTCTCATTGGCCTTCTGGACTACTTCGTCCTTGTAGCCATTGGAGTTTGTAGACCTTGTGGTAAACCAGCCAGTTATCAATAACTATTTGTTTCACCTAGTGTACTTTCCATATATAATAGTAATGCCTCAATTATCCATGAATAAATAATGTTCCAGATAAATTGGTTTTACAGATGCTGAGCCTTATTCCATGATTATGCCAAAACATTTCTTGTTTTAAACATGGTTTGAAATATTTAAAATGCACTATGTTGTGCTTTTCTGCAGGTTTATATGGGGCATAATTGGTCTTTTTAAGATACTTCACAAATTTATTTAAGCTCAAATGATGTTCTGAAATACATAGTATAGTATTTTGCCTATTTAGATATCTAGAGCTGATTACTGTTACTATTAGCCTAAATAGTACTGGAAAATCACCTTAAAAATTTTTTTTTTAACTGAAGTATAAGTGATATACAATATTCTATTAGTTTTAATTGTAGAACATTTTGATTCGATATTTTAATACGTTACAAAATGATCCCCATAGTAAGTCTAGTTACCATTTGTCACCATCCAGAGTTACTATAATATTATTGACTATACTTCCTGTGCTGTTCATTCCATTGCCTTATTTTACAACTGGAAGTTTGTATCTCTTAATCCTGTGTGCCTATTTTGCCCTCCCCTCTTTGGTAACCAACAATTTGTTTCCTGTGTCTGTAAGTCAGAAACAGACTCATAAAATTTCTTCTTAATTACTTTTTAAATGCCTTAGCTCTACCAGTGATATCCATAGTAGCTTCCTTTGATTGTTCTCAGTATATATATGTGTGTGTGTTTACTTTGTTTTATTCTCTTTTTACATATACTTTCTTTTTTACATGTAGTTTTAAATTACTAGTTTCTAAAGTTAAAGCTTATTCATTTGAACTTGGTGACTAATGGGGATTTCCCCTTATGTCTAAAGGGGTTTTGATAATAATATAGGATAGTACCATCTAATAGACCTTTCTGCAGTGATGGAAATGTTCTGTAATATGTACTGTTGAATACAGTAGTCAATAGCCACATGTGATTATTGAGTCCATGAAATTGGCTAGTGCAAAAGAACTGAATTTTTTTATTTTATTTAATGTTTATTAAAAATTTTAACCTAAGCAGACGTGTGGTAGCTACTGGATACTGTATTGTACACCACAAGTATGGAATTTATATCGTGGAAGTTGCCAGAAATCTAAAGCATAGAATCTGAAGTCTGACGTATTATATTTCAGTACTGTAGTAGAGAAAGGAATTAGTCAAGATAAACACCTATAACAGCAAGACGAGAAACAAAAGGCAGAGGTTGTGAATACTTCTCAAACTGGATCCAAGTGAGTTTTCATTTTGCAGGTTCAAAGTGCCACTTTATTCTGAAAATGCTTTAGGCTGTAGTATTTGTTTTGTGGAAAAGAGAGCATGCACATAGGTCACATGGAACAGCCTTATATTTAGTGTGCTAGGATAAGGCAGAAGAAATAGTATGAACAAATACTTTAAAACTGTTCACTCAAGGAGAGTATGATTTATCACATTGTAAATATTCTTTTTTTTTTTTAAAGGTACAGCGTCTGGTGCAGTAAGTACCTCTGGAATATATTTATTTCATTATACTTCTTTAGCCTACATTGATCCTTATTTCTGTTTTAAAGTTTATCTACTAAAGTTGAATCTTTTTTTCTTTCTTTTCTATGGCAAAGGTTGAAAAATTGTTTGAGGGGCACCTGGGTAGCTCAGTTAAGTGTTTGACCCTTGATCTCAGCTCAGGTCTTAATCCTAAGGGTGTGAGTTCATACCCCATGTTGGGCATGAAGCCTACTTAAAAAAAAAAAAAAAATTGAATGATTTACCTTAAAATCTAATTTTGATGGGGCTTAATGAGAAAAAAAGGAATCAGCTACATACCAGATTTTACAAAGATTTTAATTTCCCTGGTACGATTAGAAGGGAAACAGAACTAGTAGGAACACAGTAATTAACCAATAATTTTCACATAAGGTTTATATTAGAACATGCTTTCGTATACAAACATTTGTGTGCCCTTGTTTATTACTATAAGTCTTACATAAACTTTTCCTAATACACAGAATTTTAAAATACTTTTTTGCTTGTACCTTCCCTAATTGTGTCAGAAAGACCAATACGATATTCAGAATTGGTTGACTTTTCCCTCCCTTAGGGAAGGAGAGAATGATACCTCTATGCTGCATTTCTTTTTCTCCATACTTGATTTTAAGATAGTAGTTACAGTTATTTTTGTTAATATTTCGGTATGTGGTGTTCTGTTACATATTTTTATGATGTTTGAGAAAATAAGCTTGAAAGCCTTACTTAAAGATTCCTATTTTGGGGCGCCTGGGTGGCGCAGTCGGTTAAGCGTCCGACTTCAGCCAGGTCACGATCTCGCGGTCCGTGAGTTCGAGCCCTGCGTCAGGCTCTGGGCTGATGGCTCGGAGCCTGGAGCCTGTTTCCGATTCTGTGTCTCCCTCTCTCTCTGCACCTCCCCCATTCATGCTCTGTCTCTCTCTGTCCCAAAAAAAATAAGCGTTAAAAAAAAAAAAAAAAAAAGATTCCTATTTTATCCTTCTTGATAAAAGCCATAGCTTTTGGCCTCAAGGTTTCCTTAGATTTTTGTGTTTTTTAATTCCTTAAATATCAATGGAAAGAAGACTTCATATGTATGATCTGATTTAATCAAAATAGTCCTGAGAGGTAGCTGTTATCCTCATATTACGGTTGAGGAAATACAGAAAGCTGTGACTTGATTATAAATGTGTTAATATTTTAAATATGGGGGGAAGACTTTTAATTGTGAACTGTATTTAAATGTTTTAAAGTTTCTTGTATCTTCTGTTTTTTAAAGTTGAATGGTTTTTAAATGTCCATGTCGTATTCTTCCATTGTAAGTGCCTTTTTGTATTTTTGACTAGTGATTGCTGCATGTTTTTCCTATTGATTTAAATAATGCAGGCTCACTTGAGGGATTAAGAAGCAAACATAAGTTAAAAAGAAGAAAGTAAATTTCACCCTAAATTTTTCCACCTTGAGGGGACCACCACCATTAATGTTTTGGTTGTGTCCATTGTCTGTGAAACCCCTTTTTCCCTCAATTGGAAGAATCTTTTCTATCATATATTAAATTTGTACATACTCTGACATCTGTTTCTGAGTTTTCTTCTGCATTGGCTGTATTTGTTTTTCATCCAATTTCTCACGTTTTCCAGTTAAAATAACTTTAATATTTAGTAAGGCAAGTCTTCATGGTTTCTCTTTTCATTATTTCCTTAAATGGTTTTGGATGTTAGTACATGAATTCTTGTATCCCCCTCCAAAAATAATCTGTAAGTATACACATACCCACACACACTCAAAAGACAAAATTGTGTTTTTATCTGGGATTATATTTAATTCATTTCAGTTTTGGGAGAATTGACATTTTCTACTTTTCTATTAAATTTTCCCGTCTAAAAATACTGTATATTTGAAAACTTCTTTTTGCTTTAATTCTTATTAGATTTCAGGTACACAAATTTGAGTTACTTGAATTCTTCAGATGATAGTCATTGTCATTGATCCTGAGAGGATTCCTCACATTTTTTCACTTTATTCTTCATCTTCACTCCCATCTACCCTCCTGAATAGGTGATCACTTGGATACATGTCCTCAGAAATGCATGTATTGGGAAAAGTTCAGGAAATTTTTTGTGTAGATTTTTTGGGTGTTTTTTCTTATTCTTATTTCTTTATATTCTTTGTTTATTTTTTTACAACATAATAATTTGATATTTGTATCCATTTTGAAATCACAATACATCTAGTTAACATCTGTCATTATACCTGGTTACAGATCTTTTGTTCTTGTGATGAGGACTTTTAAGATGTACTCTCTTAATCTTCAAATATACAACACAGTATTAATAGTAATTACCATGTTGTGCATTACATCTCCATAACCTACTTATTTTAAAATAAGTGGAGATTTGTACCTGTTTACCCCCTCCACCGATTTTGAACCTCCACACGTAATCTGTTCTCTGTATCTGAGTTTGGGTTTTTTAGATTCTGCATGTAAGTGAGATCTTAAGGTATTTGTTTTTCTCCCTCTGACTTCTCTTACTTAGCATAATGCCTTCAAGGCCCGTCTGTGTTGTTGCAAATGGCAAGATTTCATCCTTTTTATAGCTGAATAGTATTTTTGTGCGTGTACCACATCTTTATCCATTCATCCATCTAGGGACATTTAGGTTATTTCCGTATCTTGGCTGTTGTAAATAATAATGCTGCAATGAACCAAGGGGTACATAAATCTTTTCGAGTTAATGATTTTGTGTTCTTTGAATAAATGCCCAGAAGTGGAACAGCTGAATAGTATGGTAGTTCTACTTTTAATTTTTTGAAGAGCCTTCATACTATTTTCTGTAGGGGCTACAGCATTTACATTCCCACCAGTGGTGCATGAGGATTTCCTTTTCCCCCACATCATGGCTAACATTTATTATCTCTTTTGGAGAATAAGCATTCTAACAAATGTAAGGTGATACCACATTGTAGTTTTGATTTGCATTTCCCTGATAGTGATGTTGAGCATCTTTTCATAAGTCTTTTGGTCATCTGTATATCTACTCTGGAAAAATGTCTGTTCAGATCCTCTGCCTGTTTTTTAATCAGATTTTTAGGGTTTTTTTGTTTTGTTTTGTTTTGTTTGCTGTTAAGTTGTATGAGATCTTTATAGGTTTTGGATGTTAGCCCTTTATCATTGCATGTTTTGCAAATATTTTTCTCTCATTCAGTAGGTTGCTTTTTCATTTTGTTGATTTCCTTTGTTGTGCCAGAGGTTTTTAGTTTGATGTAGTCCACTTGTATATTTTGCTTTTGTTATGTTTGCTGTGGAATCAGATCCAAAAAAATGATTGCCAAGAGTGATGATCAAGGAGCTTTGCCGCCTTTTTTCTAGGAGTTTTAGGGCTTCAGGTCTTACATTCGAGCCTAAATCCATTTTGGGTTGATTTTTATGCATGATGGAAAATACTAATCTAACTAGTTAGTTTTATTTTGCATGCAGCTGTCCTTTTCGTGTATATTTTTGCCTCCTTTGTCGTAAATCAACCATACATAAGTTTATTTCTGAGATCTTGATTCTGTTATACTATCTAGATATCTGTGTTTATGCCAGTACTATATACTATTTTGATTACAATACCTTGGTAATACAGTTTGAGAGCAGGGAGCATGATGCCTCCAGCTTTGTTCGTCGGATTACTTTTTAGCTATTCAGTCTTTTTGTGGTTCCATCCAAATTTTAGGACAGTGTGTTCTATTTTTTTTTAAAGTGTCATTGGAATTTTGATAGGGATTACATTGATTCTATAGATTGCTTTATGTAGTATGGACATTTGAACAATATCAGTTTTCAATCCATGAGCATATGGAACATCTTTTCCATTTATTTAGTCTTCAGTTATTTTCATCAGTATCCAGTTTTCAGCATACAGGTCTTTCACCTCCTTGCTTACATTTTTTCCTAGACATTTTACTATTTTTGGTGCATTCATAAATGGAATTTTTTTTTTCTTAATTTTTCTTAACTTTGTTCGTGTTTAGAAATGCAACAGATTTTTGTACCCTGCAATGTTACTGAATTTCTTTCTAACAGGTTTTTTGGTGAAGTCTTTAGGTTTTTTATATATAATTTTTTTTTTCTATAAATGATATTATACTATCTAAATTTTTTAATCAGTTTGTCAGGTTGTCCAAAAAGATAATTTTGGTATTTTGATTGGCGTTGCATTGAATTTATAGATTGTGGGGCGTATTTACAATATTAAGTCATATCAGTGAACATGGTAGTCAGTTTTTTTGTCTGTTTTGTAATACGGCTTTAAGTTTTTCCTATTGAAGGCTTGTCTATCCCTCATTCTGTTAATTTATAGATGTTTTATAAGATTTGGTGCTATTTTGAATCTTTCTCCTATACTTTATCCAGGAGGTTTGCTGAACTCCTGTTGCTTTTTGGGTTTTCTGTGTGTGTTACACTATCTTCCTCAAATAACGAGTTTTTCTAATCATCATATCTAATATTTCAACTTTTATTGTGTCAGCCAGAACCTCTAGTACTATGGTGAGTAGTAGCAGTGATAAACTGTCATCTTTATCTTGTTTTCTCTCTCAAAGCAAATATGTATTGAATTTCTGTATTTAATATGTTTACTGCAGCTTTTTGATGTATGACCCTTATTAAGTTGATGCTTTCTTTTCCTGGTTTGCTGAGAGAGAGGTCATTATGAACTGGATTTTAAAACTCATAGTTGAGATGGTCATGGTATTTTTTCTGTAGTCTGTTAAAGTGCAAGTGTACAGATATATTTTCTGATATCTCATCTTAGCATTACTAAAGTGAATCCTAGTTATTAATTAAGGGTGTTAAGAATATATATATGTGAACCTGTGTATTTATTCCTTCTGAATTCAATTCGCTAATATCTTACTTAGGTTGTTTCTATCTGGGCAGTAACCCTTTTCTTTCTGATCCTTAGAACAACTTATATAAATGATGCATAACTTATTTCTTAACAGCTTGATAGAACACAACTAAAAACTAACTGGGCCTAATATTTTTTGAGGATAGAGATTTTGGATTACCATTTCAATTTCTCTGGTGGTGGTTGAGCTATTTCACTTTTAATTTTCTTCTAATTTATGTTTTTACAGATACCTACTTTGTTGAGATTTATTTAGCATAGAGTTAGAAATCCTATCATTGCTTTTACTTTGCATTTTGGAGGGGACAACCATTCAGCTTATTCTGAGGTCATCTTTATTTCCTTCTTGGTTACTCTGTTGCCTTTTTTCTAGTTTCTTGAGTACTTAACTCATGGTTGTTACACATTCTTATTTTTTATAGTGCTATAGCTGTGTTGCTTAAGATTTGACATAGTTTTCATTTTACTCAGCTCCCAGTATCTTTTCTTTTTCCTTCATTTGACTTCTTTGTTAAAAGGGTATTAAGTGGTATGTTTTTCTTGGTTTCTAGGTTTAGGATTGTTTTAAATAGACTGTTTTGTAGAGCGATTATAGGTTCTTAGCAAAATTGAACACAAAGTAGAGAGTTTCTTAATACCCCCTCCCCTTACTTGCATACAGATGCATATCAGCATCTCCCACCAGAGTGTTACATTTGTTACAATTAATGATCCTACATTGACACATCTTTATTACCCACAGTCCAATTTACATTAGAGTTTAGTCTCAGTGTTCTGCATTCTATGAGTTGTATCTGTCATGACAGTGCATACAGAGTAGTTTCACTACCTTAAAAATTTCCACCCCTTACCCCTGGCAACGACTGATCTCTTTATTGCCTATGTAGTTTTACTTTTTCTGAGTATCATATGGTTAGAATCATACAGTATATACCCTCTTCACTGGCTTCATTCACTTAAATGCATTTAATATGCTTTTTTTTTCATGGCTTAATACCTTTTTTCTTTTGGGGACTGAATAATACAATAGTAACAATAATAATAGTGAATGATATTTCATTGTTTGGACTTGCCACAAGTTCATTCATCTACTGAAAGACATCTTAGTTTTGCTTCCATGTTTTGGCAATCATTAAAACTATTACAAACATTAATTAGTAGGCCTTTGTGTGGACATAAGTTTTCAGCCATTTGGATAAATAACCAAGGAGCATACTTGCTTGATCATATGGTAAAAATGTATTTGGTTTTTGGGGCACCTGGGTGGCTCTGTCAGCTGAGTGTTCGACTTCGACTCAGGTGGTGATCTCATGGTTTGTGAGTTAGAGCCCCACATCACAGAGCCCACTTTGGATCTTCTGTCCCCCTCTCTTGTGTGCACTTGCTCACTCTCTTTCTCAAAAATAAACATTAAAAAAAATTTTTTAATGTATTTAGTTTTTTAAGAAATTCCCAAACTCTCTTCCAAAGTGGCTATGCTGTTTTGAAGTCTCACCAGTAATAAATGGGAGTTAATTTTAATTTGTAGTAATGTACAGTGTTAAGAATCTTGTCATAGGCTTCTTTATCCCCTGTATGTCTTTTTTGGTGAGGTATCTGTTCAGATCTTTGACCATTTCTTGATTGGGTTGTTTGTATTCTTAATGCTAAGTTTTAAGGGGTCTCTGTGTATTCTGGGGTGCCTGGGTGGCTCAGTCAGTTAAGTGTCTGACTCTTGGTTTTGGCTTAGGTCATGATCTCACAGATACGTGAATTCAAGCCCTGCATCAGGCTCTGCGCTGGCAGCATGGAGCCTGCTTGGGATCTCTCCCTCCCTGCACCTCCCCCATTCGTGCTCTCTCTGTCTCTCTCAAAATAAATAAACTTTAAAAAACAAAAAGCGGGGGTTGGGGGAGAGGGTTGTATATTCTGGTTAACAGGTGGTTTTTTTGTTTGTTTGTTTTTAATTTTTATCACCGGTGCCCTTTGCAGATGTTTTGTCCCAGGTTTTGGCTTGTCTTTTCATTCTCTTTACTGTGACTTTGGCAGAACAGAAATTTTTAATGAAGTCTCTGACAGTTACTTCTTTTCTTTCATGGATCATGTCTTTGGGTGACATTTTTTTTCCTTTTTTTTTAATGAAGTATACTTTTTTGCATATAATCTTTAGAAAGCAGTCTATGAGCTGTTGTTTGCATTGTACTAAACCTTCATTTGTGTTCATTTTAAGATTAGATTTTTGGAATATTTTGTGTGCTTTTAATTTAAGGTCAATTTGTGATTCTTTTGTCTTGGCGTATCTTTCATCTGTTTGATCTGCCTAAGGGGGGAGTGTCTTAAAATCTTTAACTTGAAAAGATCTCATATTTTTCTCCCTGTATTTTTTTATTGTTGCTGTGATTTCAAGACTAAATTGGTAAATGCATGCTAAGTTTGGTGTGTTGCTTTTTACCCATACAGAAGTCCCTCTGGTTTCATTTTGGTTTTTGCTTTAACTTCTGTTTAGGTGGGATAAACTGCTATCATAGCTATTTTTATTTATTTTACCTTCTAAAAATTTGTTATATTGTGAATAGGATATTTTTGTGTTTTCATTTCAAGCTAGTTATTGTAAGTTCAAAGATTTTTATATATTTACCTTATAGCCAAGTGGAATATTGGAATACTTTTTTATTTTCCTAGAAAATTAGAATACTTTTTTTTTCATTTTAACTAGATTTTATTTGAATCTTTAGCAGTAAAGATAAGAGAATATATCTCTTTCCCAAATATTTATACCAATTATTTATTTCATTTTATTGCCATAATGTATTTGTTGAAACAGTGATTGCAGACTCGCATTTTGTTCATGATTTTAATGGAAGTGGCTTTACAGTAATTTTTATTGGTTTTTGATAAGTTGACCTTTATCATTCAGGGGTTTTTGTTAAGTGTGTTTTTTTTTTACTTCTGAATGGTCATAATTTTCAAGATGTGATTTGACCAAGTCTGTTAGTGTGCTCATGTGGTGTTTTCTTTTTTCAATTTGTTAACAGAAATAATTTCTTCTTTATAGATTTCCCAATATCAAACCACCTGGCACTTCTACAATAAGTTCTACTTTGTCCGAATATATACAATGCAGGATTCTTTTGGCTAATGGGTTAATGTTATATTTAAATTTTTACATTTAAAAATAACATTCATAAGTAACATTACCTGCTTCTCTTTTGATACCTTTCTCTTGAGTTTTGTTATTAGTAAGGAACTTTTCATCTTTTCTGATTATCTGAAGTATATTGTATGTCTCTGTTTTTTTTAAAGTTTATGATGTGGTGTTTTATGAAATTGTCTAGTTGGGTTCTTTTATGGTAATTGGAATATTCATGTATGATGTGTTTTCTTCTAGGGTAAATTGTAGTCGTTTGTGAGGAAATAATTTCCTTTAGATTTGGGGAATTGATTGTAAATCATCTGTTTGTGGTTATGTTGTTCCTTAATTCTGATCTTATATTTTGGGTTTTTCTCCTTTCCCTTATTTAGAGTAGTTGAGAGGACTTTCCTGTCTATTTAATGTTAGATTTAGTCACTTGCTTTTGGTTTTGTTCAGTTGGGCTTATAGTTTACAGAAGTATCTATGTATGTATAAATGCGTATCTCATGTGCATATAATTATTTATATGTTTATTGAATTTATTCAGAACCTAATTGTTGACTAGCTTTTTGGAATCTTTTAGCTCTCTTGATAATTATATATGTGCATTTTTTCCCTTTACCCAGTCTTCCTTTTAAATATTTTCTGTGTATGTTTTGCTGATATATCACAACGTCTTACTCTGTTTCACACTGTATCTTCGACATTTTCTAAACAGATCTCCATAAGTCCACAGTATGATGGACCCTAATTGAACTCTTTTCCTATGAGTGTGGATACTGAATAATCTCAAATTTTTTGACATTACAAGTAATCCTGTAGAGGACATTCTTGTACATCTTTGCAACTATATAAATGGGATTTTGTGAATAAAATATCAGCATTAAGAGATTGCTTGCATTTTGAATTTTGATGAGAACTAGCAAATTGCCATTCAGCAAAACAATACTAATTCCATTCCCAACACTAGCATGACAGTGCACTTTTCTTCACACCCTTTAACATTGTATACTAAGTCTGTGATTTATCTGATGAACAAAGTTTTCACGTAATGTATGCTTCCTTGATTTACTAATGAAGTTGAATATCTACTTATCTGCATTGAGTTTTGTTAATGGCGATGTTTATTTTTCCATTAGATCATCTTAATGATTGTAGTAGATATTTGTATATTAAGAATGATAGTTTTTTAATTTCTTCTTCATATTTATCCTTCTAGTTTATCATTTGTAAAAATGTCAACTTTTGGTTGATTCCCCAGACCTGCCATTTGTCTTGACAGTTTTTTAATAATACAGTAACTGTCAGTAATAAAATAATTTTGGGAAGGCTGTCATCTGTGACAAAAGTGCAGAATAAAGCTCCAATGCAAGGATTATCTTAGTATCTCTTACAAGCCCTCTAAGCAGCTAACCTTAAGGTTAAAAGTTAATGTCCTGGTTTGGGGCCATTCAGAATACTACACATCTACATGTTTATTAGGTTTTCTCTAATTATGCAGAGGCAGTCTAAATATTTGATAGGCATCATTGGTGTATTGGTCTGGAGAGGTCTTTCTTTTAAAAAAAATGGTAATTTTTAGGAAAATATTTTTTGAATAGACTGTACTCAGTACTTAACAACTATTTGCAGAAGTCATGTTTTATCCTATGAAGAAAGTTGTTATCTATATACCCATTGATATTTTATGCCATTCTTCATCTTATATTCAGCATTCAGGATACATTTGTTTTTAAGTTTTTCTTTTAAAATATTAGTCCTAGTTTTGGCCAGAGGCAAGATACAGTTTTACTTCAAGTTGCAGATTAGATGCATTTAAGGAAAAGGAGCAAAAGCTTATCAGATAAATCATTTTCCTTACTCCAGAATTGACTTCTATAAGTGGATTTGGTATATTAGTTAAGGTATTGGTATAGATTGTTTCTATTGATGCAAAGTGTTAGAGACTTGTTTCATAGGACCTCAGTATGTGGGCCCAGTGTTCTAATGAACTCACTAGCTAGCTGTGTTACCTTGAGCATATTCTTGTATTTTGTTGTGTTACGTTTTCTCTTCTATAAAGTGGAAATAATAAATTGTATCTACCTTGGCAAGGTTATTAAAAGAATTAACTGAAAATTGATACAGTGCTTCTTACTCATTAGGAGATCAGGAATTTATCTGTCCTTATTGACAGACTGTTCTGAATATAATATCCCTGACAAAACATTTCAGCATGAGTAGATGTGGTCTTTAGAAGCAAATATGACTGAATTGTTCTAGTTTTATTATTTACTAACTGAATCACTATGAACAAGTTATATTAACCCTCCTAAGTCTTGGTTTTCTTCTTTGAAAAATGAGGATAGTGTTCATATTGCTTGTAGTGTAGCTGTAAGACTTGAATAAAGTAGTAGCTAATGAATACTAAATTGTTTACTGTTTGTTTTAGTGGTTTGTATATCTCTCTCCTGTTTTTCCCTATTATTTGGCACCCTTTTTCATTCCATTTTTTCATAAATTTGTTTCTGGTGAACTTCTTTTCCTTGATGCTCTTTAGTAGATGTGACTTGGGAAGTTTAAATATAATTTTGGAACTTAGGTCAATTTCCCTTTAGTGCAGTCTTGTTTGCTCCAGAGAGATTGTATTTGTCATACTCTGCATGAAGTGCTAGAACAAGTTAAAGAATTTAATATACCTTTTGAACTATCTTAACTATCCTACACCATGCAAAAAGCCATTTTGCAGTCATGTCAGATGACTTAACGAATTTATATAGAAAAGGCCAAACATTTCCTTACCAAACTGCTCAAATTTTATCAATTTTTTTCTTTGGATTCTAATGACTGTTTATAATCCCTTCACATTAACTCTAGTTCCTCAGAAGTTCCAGAAAATAATCCTCTTCCCTCATCTACTTGTGTTCTAAATGACATTAATTTCTCTCCTTGAGTCATCTTTTCTTGTTCTCCATTCCCACATTTTGCAAATGTTTCTTAAATCACTTAGCATATTTGCTTTGACCATTGGACATGTCTGTAATTAAGATGCATCCTATAATCTACATAGTGTCCTATGATCTCCATTCTCCAGGCAGCAATTATGGCTTTGTTGTGCATGACTGAACAACAAAAGTGCCAACATCAGAAGAATAAGTGTCAGTGGTTTGAAAGAAAATTCTAGAAATAATGGCACAGCACTCTTATTAGCTAGGAATAAAATGATTATGGTGAGAGAGCAGAAAAAGCAATGAAATAATGTATGTTGAGCCACATTCCCAAAGCCGAAATCAAAAGTAGGTGTATTCTATTTCTCAATAAAGTTGATAAGGAAAAAAGAAAGGTAGGTCAGCTTTAAATAAGTTCAGAAGATCATTAAGAACTAGTACTGGTGACTTAGTTTTTTGTTTTTGTTTTAATAAATGCTCCATTACCAATATTTTTTTATAGCATAGAGGGTGATACAGTGTGAAATTTAATGGACATCAGCAGCTCTTGTACAAAAAATGGTTTCAATGTGAAGTTTAAGGAATAGCTTAACTATTTTATTTGCCTATTTTTCTTTTCAAAAAATGGAATTGTTATAAAATCAGTGTCTGAATAAGAATACATCTTTCAAAAGGTTAACAAAATCTCAGGGTTAAAAAGCATGGAATAGTTTGAAGATGATTTTACTTCTTTCTTAGAGGTATGTACAGTAATGTTTTGTCTTAGATTCGAAGAAATGTGATATAGGACATCTCTAATCTTCTTTCAATCATACTTCAGTTCATTACTATCTAAATGATCTGGTACCTAGAACTGGACTTAGTACCTTTGATCTCATCCAGTAATTCCTTAATGATTCCTTGTAAAATTACTTTTAAACCCTCTTTATTATGATATGATTGACATATTAAACTATGTATTTAACGTGTACAACTAGATGATTTGAGGAATACATACACCTGAGAAACTATCACCACCAAGACCACAGACACCAGTCACCTCTCAAAGTTTCTTCCTGCCCCTTTTGTGATTATTTTAAATGCATACTTATGGGAACCCTGTAAAACTCTTAACCAGCCTTAATTTGAGGCATCATGTCTATTGATGGCTGAGGTTTTACTAGCAACTTTTAATATGCTCTTAGTAGTTCTTTTGGACCCAAGAATGAAGTTCTATTCTGTATCAAACTAGTATCACATAAAATTTTCTCACCTCTATTTTGTTGAGGCATTTGGATTCACATTTTATCCCTGTTAAATTTCACCTTGATTGTTAAATTCTGATTGTCATCTAAAACCTATCCTTTCTAATTTTGACAGCTGTCTTTATGGCATGTCAGTTTAGAACTTTGTCCAGCTTGATGCAAATAAAGTTATTGAGCTCATGATCAATCCACCTATATACTACATTAGCATCTACTTCATATATTTTATCTACAAGGCATAGGTTGTATTGCTGAAAGATTATATTATGTGCTATATACGTTACAACAGTTACAAAGTTACTGTTTCTAGGTGAAACAGTCATATCCTTATACTTCTGAGAGACTGGGTAGAATCTAGAGATTCTAAAACCTCAATAGAGCCATACTACTTTTGAAGTACTTTAAAATGGTCTATTTTGCAGTTAACTCCCCACTTGCAATGATGTGTTATTCTAAGTGATTTAAACTGTCAAAAATATGTCCATCTTGTACTTTTAATTTCTTTGTATATTATTAATGAAACTAATGAAAACTAATATTCACTGTCATAGCACTGTTAAAAAATTTGAATCTTTTTGTAATTTTTTTCTTTAGAAATCAATGTGGACCGAACATAAATCACCTGATGGAAGGACTTACTACTACAATACTGAAACAAAACAGTCTACTTGGGAGAAACCGGATGATCTGAAAACACCTGCTGAGGTACAAGTTTGAGGCTTGGAGATTAGGGATTGTTAAATAGATTAGGTCCTTTTTTTACTGATTTTGGCCCCTGCTCAGGAATGCTTATTGGTTGGGTGGCATCAGATTGGGAAAGATTGATTTAAAGAATAAATTGGAAGAGCAATAAGACTCTCTCTCTGCTTGCCCTTTACTCTTTAAATTCACATTTTAAATTGTTTTCCTCTTTATAGCAAACTTAGGTGATCGCAGATGTCTTGCAATGAATTTTTAAAAATTTCCAGTGAGGTTGGGGGTAATGGAGATGGAATTAAATTACAAATACAAGTGCTTCCTTCTCTTAGAGCTGAAAATTATCTGTCTCTGTGGAGAAAGCCCCTGAAAAGCATGTAAATTTCATTTTATGTTGCAAGTTTTGTTCAGAATGTATAGATGTGGAAGGTACATTGAAGGAAAAAACTAAGTAAGCATTATAGCATGTGGTTTAATTAGGAACTAATCAAGAGTCCTAAGTAAGAATTGACTTGGCATTTCAAGCCATACTTAGAGATTTTTCCTAGTTGGCAGCATATATTTTTTTCTCCCTCTAAATTGAGGAATTTGAGCAGATAAAAATATTTTCCAGGCCACCACACTAATATGCAGTGTGTTAGCAACACTTGGGATGGAAGGTTGGCAGATACTATAATTATTTTTTTAATCCCAGTACTAATGTAGACAATTATTTCATCATTAAATATTACTAAGACACTGTCTAAAGTTAAGTTTTCAATAACATTCTCATGCCGCCCTAACCAGTTTTCTATATTAGGTTTTAAGTATATCATACTTTGTTTCCTTACATAAGAGAGTTCATATAGGTTTAATAAATTATTAGCCATAAAACTGACATGTAAGCAGGCTAAACCAGATTTTGCTTTTTTCCTAGCATTTATGTTTTTCCTACTTTAATTTGTATTTGAGAAGTCTCTGAAACATGTATGATAATTTTTACCTATGGTGGGGTATAAATGGCAAGAGCAAATACGATCTGAAATTTATATAGACCTGGTTTTGAATCTTGCCTCTGACCCTTAATTAGATGTATTATCTTAAGTGAGTTTCCTTAAGTAACAGCATAAATCTGAAATAATATGAATGTTGCAGTATTATTGTAAAGATAAACATTTCAAATAACATCACCTGGTAAGCTACATTTGGTAGCTTATCATCTCACAAGCGTTTGATTTGTACAGATTGATAATATTTAGTGAAACAGTGATGTGAATGATGAGTGATGCTAAATATATTACTGTTAACTGAAGATTTTTATTTTCCTTCAGCAACTTTTATCTAAATGTCCCTGGAAGGAATACAAATCTGACTCTGGAAAGCCTTACTATTATAATTCTCAAACAAAAGAATCCCGCTGGGCCAAACCTAAAGAACTTGAGGATCTTGAAGGTAACACAGGAAAATATAACTTTTAATGTTAATTTTTTACATATTGTCATTCACAGTGAAGCAATCCTTCATAAATAGTATTGTTCAAACACAGGTCTTATTTTTAAAAATTAAATGATTAGAACGTTTTAAATGGTATAACAGTTTTATGGGCTCTTATTTTCTTGTTGCTCTAGATATCAGTTCTATAGATTTTAAATAGATTTTTATTTGATTTGATTCCACTGAAACTAGGATACCAGAATACCATTGTTGCTGGAAGTCTTATTACAAAATCAAACCTGCATGGTGAGCTGCTTTGATAATTCATTTTCTGTCATTATTTAACATTTTTAGAGTATGTTACTAATGTTCACTAACCATGATTGGAAAAATCTGCAGTGAGAAATCTCTAATTCAAAGAATTCATTTAAGGGTTATATTATAAATGAGCTTGGAGCTTTTAAAATACTTTTCTTTTTAAAGCCATTAATATACTATTGGAAAATTGAATAAGGACATCATGTACAGTATTTCTAAATACAGCTGTGAGTGTTGGTACATACATACAATAGGTGGCTTAACTCATGTAGCAGATAGCAAAGAACCTTGAGTCTTAATCAGTTTAAATCTTTTTAATGTATTGTCAGACTATACATTTAATGCTGATTTTATTTTGGCACATTTTAAAATAGCCTTTATATGGGGCACCTGGGTGGCTCAGTCAGTTGGGCGTCTGACTTCGGCTCAGGTCATGATCTTGCAGTTTGTGGGTTCGAGTCTTGCATTGGGCTCTGTTCTGGCAGCTCAGAGCCTGGAGCCTGCTTCGGATTCTGTGTCTCCCTCTCTCTGCCCCTCCCCTGCTCATGCTCTGTCTCTCTGCCTCTCAAAAATAGTAAAAAAAAAAAAAAAAAAAATTTTAAATAGCCTTTATGTGTGTTAATGGGAGAATTAAACAAAATGCCATGTTTTACTTGCAAAGGGAGAGTTTTTCATTATCCTCAGCTATTCAGAATACCCCTGAAAGTCTGGAAATACTACCTAATATAAAACCTAGTTCTTCAAATAGCAGAGATTAGAGTAAGAATTGAAAATTTAATTCTTTTACTCTCACTTCTAGTAGAATCTGGTGTCATAAACTATCAACTTAGAAGCAATAGATTTTAGAAATGGGGCTAATAATTAGTCTACAGTGTAGAATACAGTGTAGAATAAAGATGTCTACAGAAGGACATCTAAAAGTAAAGACAATAAAATTTTTTTAAAGGCGCTGTGGTCTTAAGTCTATTTACATTTTTCCTGTGTCACATAATTGGTTTAGATCATCATTGTATCCAAAAAACATTAATATTAGCGGTGATGACTCCTTTAGTATGTTTTGTCAGCCATCCTAAACGTATTTTCAGAAATCATTTTCATTAAAGGGAAAAAATTTTTAAAATACTTTAATTAAGTTCAGTTTTGTTATCATTTATGTGGAGGGCCTCATTCTCTACTGAAGCTGAATATTTTTGTTACCCATAAAGAAAAAATTAATTGGAATAAAAGCTAAAATATTGAATGCAAATCTTTAAAGCCCAATTTAAACTTATACACTAGCATTGGCTAATAATAATAATAATAATAATAATAATAATAATAATAATACTGTAGATAGGTAGAATCCCATTTTATTCATGTAAGAAATACCAAGCTCATTTTTGATATAACCCTACTACAAATAGTTGGTGTGCATAACTATTTATCTACCTGTCAGTGCTAGTATATATGTGCTGGAATTTCATAACATGAATTTGGTCTCGTTTTGAATATAGTATCTTTGAAAAACAAAAACAAAAACATAGTTTTAACTCTGAGAAAAATACTGTTTTATTCCAGAATTATACAGATATTTTCAGGGAGTTTTTGCAGTAGCCAGCAGCCTTTGGGAAAGTAGCAGTGTGCAGAGAAACTTTCCTAAAAACTGCTGTCGTTTAAATTTGTCTTCATTCTTTAATTGCTACCCTGGAACTTTGGAGCAAGCATTTGCTCTGAAAAAGTTGATGTATTTGTGGATGGTAAATTAAATCTTATTGTATGAAACTTCTCCTTATCTCCCTTTAAAGTTTGTTTTCAGTGACTGTATTTAAAAACCATGTCATGTAACTTTCTTTTTTCTCTTTAATAGCAATGATCAAAGCTGAAGAAACCAGGTAAGCAATTTTTGGATATCAGTACAATTTACAAATTTGGTATCTCCTATAACATTCTTATTTTAATTCTTTGCTTTATACAATAAATAGTATTTAATATGTTAGGTCTGGTGGTTGGATGTCTTTGGAGGATTTGGGGGAAGGGGAAGGATACTTAATGAAGACACACAAATGACACTTTCCTTAGACAGTGATTGTTTGAATTTGGACTGCATCCTTTATGAATTAAGGAGACTGTGTTATAGAAAAGTCCAGGATTTGGTTTGATTTATCAATTTGGTAATGGATAAAGTATTATATATCTCTTCCTTTTTTTAGTATGTAAAATGGATAAAATTTAAAGTTCTTATAGAAATTTATGATATAGGCCAAATTTTATGTTGTAATGCAGCCTGATAGTAGGGTGTTTTGTAAATGAAAACAGTTAATGGACTTTTGGAAATTCAGAGTGTTCATGAGTCCCTGTCATAAATTATCCCGAATGTTTGCTCAGAGTAATCCAGTTTCATTCTTTGGTTTCAGTCTTTTTAGATAGCTTAATAGTTTGGCATACAGCCTTTTTTCCTTTTATGGTTTCTCTTATTCATTTGATTTTATGATAAAAATTAGTGTTGTTTGGCTTGCTGATGTATGACTTAATGAGATGACCAATTTTGTTTTTGTTTTTTTTTAACATATAGTAAGCAAGAAGAGTGCACCACAACATCAACAGCCCCAGTTCCTACAACCGAAATTCCGACCACAATGAGCACCATGGCTGCCGCAGAAGCTGCAGCCGCTGTTGTTGCAGCCGCAGCGGCAGCTGCTGCCGCTGCTGCTGCAGCCAATGCCAGTGCTTCCACCTCTGCTTCTAATACTGTGGGTGGAACTGTTCCAGTTGTTCCTGAGCCTGAGGTTACTTCGATTGTTGCTACTGTTGTAGATAACGAAAATACAGTAACAATTTCAACTGAAGAACAAGCACAACTTACTAGTACTCCTGCTGTTCAGGATCAGAGTATGGAAGTATCCAGTAATACTGGAGAAGAAACAGCTAAGCAGGAAGCAGTAGCTGAGTAAGTTTAGTGACTTCTTTTTTGCAAATCAGTACCAGACTTCATTAGTACTAGAAATTGCCAGTTTACTTGGTGGCCATTAAGTGTTGAAAAGGTTGTTGAGCATCAAAACATGAGCTTTTAGATAATGAATCCTTTTCATGGCTGAATTTTGTGGGGTCATGCTCTTAATCTGTTGGAAAACTAATCCTCAAAAGTTCTAGGAAGCAGAATTTATAGATATAGGGTGCGACACAAATTTAAAGGGAGTTCTTAATTACCAGGCACCTTAGTAATCACGATATATCAATAATGGTGCAGTAATCTTTAATTTTAGATCAGAATTAATGCCAAAAGTCCATATTAATAAAATAAAATTTTAAAGACAGGATTAGTATTATTGATTTTCTCTCTTTATTTTTTTAATGTTCATTTTTGAGAGACAGAGTGAGAGCAGGGGAGGGGCATAGAGAGAGGGAGATACAGAATTTGAAGCAGGCTCCAGGCTCTGGGCTGTCAGTACACAGCCCGAGATGGGGCTCGAACCCACGAACTGTGAGATCATGACCTGAGCCGAAATTGGACACTTAACCAGTTGAGCCACCCAGGCGCCCCTGATTTTCCATATTATGTGATAGTCAAATATGGATTAGCACAGCCCTGCAAGGAAGTGCTATGGTTTGGTGTACAAACAGAAGCAAAAATTAAGTAAGCAAAAATAAAGATTCAGTAGGATATTGGAAAACTGTTTTTGTAATTAGATCGGTACAACTTTTTAATAAGGCAAAACAGCTGCATCTGTCAGTTTATAGTTTACATGTACTTGTGTTCGCTATAATCTGGTAAAATTTCATATGGCTGTGCTTTATACAGATACAAAAAGTACTATGCTTCTTGACTTTAATGATGTCCTCATAAAATAATGTTAACCATGATGTCAAGTTCCAAACATGATCATCCATCTTAATATTTAAATACATTGATTTCATCTCCCAACTGTACATATCATGAATATTTACAAGAACATTTCCCAAAGTGAAAATAACTTTATAATTTTTTCTGATGTTTAGAAGTTGAAAAAGGACTCTGTAAGGTATATTTAAGGCATAAAAGAGTAATTAACATTTTATTTATATTCTTTTCCCTTTTTTTTTCATCTTTGTCTGTTAAATTTTATTTTTTTAATACTCTCTACAGCCAACATGGGGCTCCAATTCACAACCCCGAGATCAAGAGTTGCATGCTCTTCCGACTGAGCCAGCCAGGTGCCCCTCCTGCCCATTTTCTGTGCATTTAAAAATGTGGGCATTATCTATTTTATGCACCTATCTAACGTCTTCTACATTGTAAAGACATATACTCCATCATGTTGGATGATGGCATATTATATTTACATAAATATAATTTTCAGTGTTCTGGTAGATATTTAGGTTTTGGGATATTATTTTTTGTTTTAATATTTTATTAATATTTGAGAGAGCAAGCGCAAGTGGGGGATGAGCAGTGGGAGATAAACTCTTAAGCAGGTTCCACACTCAGCACAGAGCCTGATGTGGGGCTCGATCCCAGAACAGTGAGATCCAAATCTGATCCAAAATCAAGATGAAATCCAAAACCTGATCCAAAATCAAGAGTCAGACGCCCAGCCAACTGAGCCACCCAGGTGCCCCGGGATTGATATTTTTTATATCTCTTATACTTTATTTTTCCATAATTTATTTTTTCATAATTTTAGGGACAGTTATTTCCTGCTTATTTTCTTTCTAGTATTTTCTTATAGTTCCTAAGTCAGTATAATCTAATTACTGCAGTATAGACCATTTAATGTTTGAGCTCTTTATACTGTTTCTGACAGTTTTAAATGAACTTCCCAAAGTAAGGTTACTTGATTGAGAGAGTGTGAATATATTTTTTATATATGTTTTTTATATATATGTTAACCATGATGTCAAGTTCCAAACATGATCATCCATCTTAATATTTAAATACATTGATTTCATTGTTTACAAGAACATTCCCCTTATTTATTCTAGTATCTTCCCGTAAGCATTCTACTTAGTCGTTTTTGTTTTTTCTGCATTTTTTCCCTTTATATGGAAGAACACATTAGAATTATATGGCCTTTGCATTTCATAAGATCCCCATACTAGTACAATTGGTAATTCTTGGGTACGTTAATTCTTTTTGTTTGAGGTCAGTGTTTGGCATATTTTTTTGTAACTTATCGAAGAGTAAATACTTCTGGTTTTGTGGATCATAAAGTCTGTCACAGTGATGCAGTTCTGCTGTGGTAGCACACAATAAGCCATAAACACTATACAAGCTCGTGAGTAAAGCTATATATTTACAGAAACAGGAAGTGGTCTAGATTTGGCACATAGGCGTAGTTTGCCCTCTGATTTCATTGATCCTCGACATGTTTTTTTATATTTGTACACACTTAGCCAAATATTTAGTTATTAAGACACTGATATGAAGGCACTGGATAAGTTGTTTTTTGTTTTTGTGTGTGTGTTTTTTTAATGTTCATTAATTTTTGAGTGTGTGAGCAGGGGAGAGGCAGAGAGAGAGGGGGAGAAAGGATCCAGAGCAGGCTCGGCACTGACATCAGAGAGCCTGACACAGGGCCCAAACTCCTGAACCATGACATCATGACCTGAGCTGAAGTTGGACGCTTAACCAAATTTATTGTTCTAATATATTATATCTAAAATTGTAAACTTTAATCTCAATACAGACGCTTAAATAATTACAACATTGTTTTTCTTAGTGAAGCAAATGTATATTTAAATTATAAGTACCATGTTTAAATTTCGCTCTAGTTTTACTCCCAAAAAAGAAGAGGAGGAAAGCCAACCAGCAAAAAAGACCTATACTTGGAATACAAAGGAGGAGGCAAAGCAAGCATTTAAAGAATTATTAAAAGAAAAGGTATTAAACATTTTTATGTGACATATAATTATTGTCTAATAATTTAATCTTTTTTGAAGAATATTTTTGTGGAACTGATCTTCACCAAAAAAACCTATCATGTACAGTGTAATACATAGCACATTCCACCTCCATATTTGATATAATGTTTTTTATTTACAAAAATTGCTTACCTTTTAATCAATAGTCTTAAAAATTATTCATGCTCTGTTTAAATATCAGTTTTAAGTTTTCTTTTTAGTCTGTATAATACCAAGGTTTGTCTTGGTTCAATATGAAGTTATTAGACCTCTTTTAAACTTGTGCAAAGGGAAGTGCTTGATGTTTGCAGTGAGTATTGTGTTTTATTTCCTGTTGTATGACTTTTATTATATTCGTGCAAAGTTCTAATTTTGTAATTAAATGGTTTTCAGCGAGTACCATCTAATGCTTCATGGGAACAAGCTATGAAAATGATCATTAATGATCCACGATACAGGTAACACTTGAAGTTTCCTATTTACTTTTCCAACCCTAGCAAATTCAAAATTGTGTAAAATAGTATAACTTTTCACTTTCATAGTCTTCTGTAGTTTTGGATATCAAGAACAATTGTTCTATGTCAGATATGAACCAAAAAAAGCCAAAAAACTTGTCATACATTTTTGAGCACCTTGCCACAGAGAAAACTAGAATCTTTTTAAAGTAGAAATTATTTTCTATAATCATTTCTTAATTTTTAATATCTTACTGAAATTTTCTTAATTTGTGAATGAATTTATTTTCCCGAAGCATTGACATTTGACCATCCTGCCTTCATTTAGTCTTATATGGTATTTTTCTATTCAGTGCTTTAGCAAAGTTGAGTGAAAAAAAGCAGGCCTTTAATGCTTACAAAGTCCAAACAGAGAAAGAAGAAAAAGAAGAAGCAAGATCGAAATACAAAGAAGCTAAGGAATCCTTTCAGCGTTTTCTTGAAAATCATGAGAAAATGACTTCCACAACCAGATACAAGTAAGATTTTTAGAAATGCATAATGTATGTTTACTGCATTGTTACTGTGTCAGATGTTTTGCCAAATGCCATAACTAATCCCAAGCAGATGCTCATTAAATAAAGCTAAATGACTGAATGTGGCAATTTCATAAGATACAAGATAAATCAGTAATTAAATGTAGAATTTAACTTCATACTGAGTTATTAATTAGGCACTAAAAAGGGGAGGTAGACTGAATATAATAATTAAAGCTTCACTTCTTTCTACTTATAATAAAAATTGAGATTTAACATATTTGCAGTAAGTTGTTCAGTTCATTTTCCATATATGCTTCCTTATTTTCCTCTGTCTTCAAGAAAGTTGTTAGTGAGGAACTCTTCATTTTTTTAAATAGTCCTCTATCTCATGTATTAACTAAACTTCTGGCAACTCTTTGATGTCTATAATTTAGTTCCATGGACAGTTAGTGTCCATGTAGCCACCCTAAGCTACCCATGTAGCTACCCTAAGAAATACAGTTTTGACTACAAAACATGGCTCAGTTAGAATTATCCACTTCATTTCTAGGGAGGAATGGAGGCCTCTTTTGTTTTTTTTTTTGTTAATTATCCAGAAGCTTTCCTGTGTATAATATACTCATGAAGTTAGAGTGGAAAAGAATGCTCATCGGGTGGTTTTAAACTTACCATAAAATTGGCCTCAAATTAATTTTTATTGAGCAATATAGAGTAACATCTATTTTTTTTTTTTTTTTTTTTTTTTTACTAGAAAAGCAGAGCAAATGTTTGGAGAGATGGAAGTCTGGAATGCAATATCAGAACGTGATCGTCTTGAAATCTATGAAGATGTTTTATTCTTTCTTTCAAAAAAAGAAAAGGTATTATTCACTCCTTGCTATTCATATTTCTAGATAAAACAAGTTGTTTCTTCATTCTGATTAGGAGTTACTTTATAACCTGTCCATTTTTTTGTTTATTCAATTTATGTGGTGTTGCAGATCTCTTTATTAAAAGTTAGGTTTAAAAATGGAGAGCTCCTGGGATGCCTGGGTGCTCATTTGGTTGGGCATCCGACTCTTGATTTTGGTTCAGGTCATGATCTCACAGTTCATGGGATTAAGCCTTGAGTCAGGCTCTGTGCTGACAGCTCGGCTCAGTTAGAGCTCTCTGCCCCTACCCCACTCATGCGCACGCTCATGCTCTTTCAAAAATAAATAAGCTTTAAAAAAAAAAATAGTTCCTATAATGGTAGTTACTGATGTGGACATAGTAGGTACAGGTTTATCCAACTATTACTTGAACTATTACGAATTGGCTATCTTATGCCCACTTTGAAAGATACCTTTTTTTTAAAATTCATTAAGTTTTTAAAATACTCAGTAATTTTGTTTATAATCTATATGTTTCTTTTATAGGAACAGCAGTGATATATAATTGTTACCACTAAAATGTGCTTATAGGATAGTGTTTTAAAGCACTTCGTATCTGTTTTATTATGCATTGTTGTATATTATTCACTCTTAAGAAATTTATAGAAATGTAATTATTAACAAGAATTTGAACATAACTGAAGGTAAAGACTGTAATATTTGCCTACTGTGAGTCTTGTCTATAGTAACTTTAGTTTTAGACTTTGTCTATAATGCATAGTTATAGGAAGAGAGATTTATAGAGTTGTTGGGGAGATACAGTTTCCAGATTCCAGCTTCTTAGAAGAGAGGCAGAAAAAAACCCAAAAAACAAATAGAAGGCAAGCAATTCCAAGCTA
This sequence comes from Prionailurus bengalensis, assembly GCF_016509475.1. Taxonomy (NCBI): domain Eukaryota; kingdom Metazoa; phylum Chordata; class Mammalia; order Carnivora; family Felidae; genus Prionailurus; species Prionailurus bengalensis. Next base: position 143,849,887 of record NC_057345.1, on the reverse strand, counting down.
AGCATTTTGACAAGGGCACTTGAAAGGTAGTGTTGATATTTAAAATAAATGGGTAACATGAAATTGGGACATCAGATTGTAATAAATAAGCCCTCAATGATTGTACTTCAGATACCATACTTTGTTTGAACCTCAAAATATGTATTCATACTTTTGATTTAGGAGCAAGCAAAGCAATTACGAAAGAGAAATTGGGAAGCCTTAAAAAACATACTTGACAACATGGCTAATGTAACATACTCTACTACGTGGTCTGAAGCACAGCAGTATCTGATGGATAATCCAACCTTTGCAGAAGATGAGGAATTGCAGAGTAAGAATGACGGGCAAAAGTTTTTTAAAAGTCCCAACAGCAAAGAATTCTCACTTTTATTAGAGATCACTAACTGAACAGATGTTTGTCCATTCCTGATACAGTGTTTGTTGGTTTCCAAATAGAGTCTAGTTGAGTTTCATTATTTAGGAAGAAAATATTAGCTTTATTAGATAATCCTTGAAATATATATGTCCTACATCAAACCTGAAATTATTTTTTACCTTTTCTATGTGACTTAGTAAGAACCAGATTAATTACCGCAATTTCACTCACACTGTCTCCTTGAGGTAATGGCTTTAGAGATTTGCAAACAGCAAAAAATGTGTTAGCAATATCCTTTACTAAGCTTCCCCACATTCTATCTTTTTGTGACTACATAGTTGCTTTTAAATTACACCTTTCTGGATTACCCTTCGAATAACCTGCTTCAGTAGGTTTGGGGTAAGGCCTAAAAGCTCTTTGGGTAATTCTAATGTTGCTGACAAATTTTACAGTAACCATTTTATTTTCCTTAATTATGTCATGTGCATGGTCTTCATTTCACCCTCAACTTCAAGGTATCTTTTAATGAGGGTGTTTAGGAATTTTTTCTAAACATTTCCTATTTAGATGACGAGTCATATTCAAGTTTTAAGTACAGTGTTTTGGAAAGGCAAATTTGGGATTTGTAAGAAGTTAATGTAAATTGTGTATCTTACTGATATTGGACATTTTAATTTCTCTTTAACTCAAAAAAACTCTAGACATGGATAAAGAAGATGCATTAATTTGCTTTGAAGAACACATCCGGGCTTTAGAAAAGGAAGAAGAAGAAGAAAAACAAAAGAGTTTGCTGAGGGAAAGGAGACGACAGCGTAAAAATAGAGAATCTTTTCAGGTAATTTACAAAATTCTCTTTTCTAGCTTAATTTCATAATATGGTTAGTGAGCTTGAACAATGATAGAAACAAATTTGACACCTCCTGATCCCAGATCATTAACTTAGGCTTTTGACTTAGGCTTTGTTGAGGATTGGTACACATTTATCTCAGGTGCTACATTTAGTTTTGAATCCACGTAAGGAAAGCAGCCATTTTAGGCCTGGGGAACATAAAAGCCTGTAGCAGATTTGTTGTTTAAGGTGAGCACTGATAAACTGATTAAGATTTCACTTGGGAAAGAGGAGTAGCATGAGAGAAGACTGAAAACAAAATAGGTGTGATGACTCATTAGTGTTAGTTGATTTTTAGTGTCTAGAGAACCGTAGGGAAGGAATGCAGTGGGGTATACAGTTTGAGGATGGGCCATAATTCTGTGCATAGAAACTGAAATTGTATAGCCTTTATATAGACTAGTGGCTCATTTTCACCTCCAAATACCACTTTTATACTCTCATTAATAGGGAATAAGATGGAGTAATGAGTTTTTGCGTTCCATATTTCACCAGATTACCTATTTCAATAATTATCTTTAAAAAATTTTTTTTAGTGTTTATTTTTGAGAGAGAGACACAAGTGGAGGAGGGGTGGGGCAGAGAGAGAGGGAGATGCAGAATCCAAAGCAGGCTCCAGGCTCTGAGCCAACAGCACCAGAGCCTGATGCAGGGCTCAAACTCGTGAACCTCAAGATCATGACCTGAGCTGAAGTTGGACGCTTAACCGATTGAGCCACTGAGGCGCTCCTCAGTAATTGTCTTAATAGCAGTTAGCATTAATTGATTGATTGCTTACTGATATGCCTTTTAAATTGATAATCACTTAAATTTCTTAAAATTTTTTGTAGTGTTTATTTATTTTTGAGAGAGCATGAGCCGGGGAAGGGCAGAGAGAGAGGGAGACATAGAATCCGAAGCAGGCTCTAGGCTCTGAGCTGCGTGTCTTGAACCCATGAACCATGGATCATGACCTGAGCTGAAGGCAGATGCTCAACTGACTGAACCACCCAGAAACCCCAGTCACGTAAATTTTTATAACAGTCTTATAAGAGTAGGTACTGTTTTTGTTATGTCCATTTATATAGTTAAGGAAATGAATTCATAGAGGCGAAGGAACTTACCCAAATTCGACAACTGAACAATGGAGCCAGAATTTGAATCTTTGCAGTCTTAACTATAGGATCTCTTCTATTAAATGCTGTATTAAGATAATGCTACGTTACAGTGGCTTAAATAAGTGTATTTCTTCTTTAATGATAATAGTGTGGTGTAGCATAGGGTGCATTGCTGTTCCCTAAAGCAGTAGTTCTAACAACTTAGTGTGCGTCTGAATCACCCAAAGGCCTTTTTTTTTTTTTAAGTAATCTCTGTGCTCAGTGTGGGGCTCCATCTCAAAACCACAAGATTAAGAATCACATGCTCTACTGAGACAGCCAGGCACCCCACCTAGAGGGCTTTGAAATAAACTCTTACTGTCATGCCAAAGCTCATCAGCCATCTTAAATGCCATGGCCAATAGCATTATTTTAGTCCTCATTCCATAAAAACTTAACATTTATTCCTCTTAGTGGGTTCCTTTATTGTAGTGGTTTCCTATAGGACTCTTAAAACCACAGATTTGTTGAGCCTCACCCCTGGAATTTGAGTCAGTAGGCCTTGGGTGGATTCTGAAGATTTACAGTTCTAACAGGTTTCCACGTGATAGCCCCATGCTTTGAGAATTGCTCTAGCCCATTAGCCTTATTTGCATGATTAGGACTATATTGTCCAGTTTATCACATTTCAGCTTGGAAGAAGTTGCAAGGGCAATTGTTTTTTGGTTTTGTGTGTGTTTTTTGTTTGTTGTAGTTGTTTTTTTAAAGCCGATGATGGGGGCGCCTGGGTGGCGCAGTCGGTTAAGCGTCCGACTTCAGCCAGGTCACGATCTCGCGGTCCGTGAGTTCGAGCCCTGCGTCAGGCTCTGGGCTGATGGCTCAGAGCCTGGAGCCTGTTTCCGATTCTGTGTCTCCCTCTCTCTCTGCCCCTCCCCCGTTCATGCTCTGTCTCTCTCTGTCCCAAAAATAAATAAACGTTGAAAAAAAAAATTAAAAAAAATAAATAAATAAAAAATAAAAAAAAATAAAGCCGATGATGTAGAAGTTCTACTCTTCTTCATATTCAGCTTCTAAGAATTTAGTCATATGGCTGCAACTAGATACAAATAATACTGGAAAACCTGCATTTTCAGTGAGTAGCCTTGTGCCTGGGAAGAAGGGAAGAACATATTTTTATGTCTTTTAATATTCTGCAACCATTGAACTTTTAATGCCTCTTATGAAGGGTTTGCAATAGTTTAAAAAAAGAGACCTGTATGATAAAATAATAATACAATAAAAATAAGGAAATCTGGGTCATAGAAAATAGAATGTACTATGTCAGTACTAGGACTGGAGAATATAAAAAGGAAATCCTGATGTAAAGTCCAGGTGGGTCTTTTAGTCAAGCCTAAAATATGGCTATGGTTTCTGATTACTGTTTCTATAACTGGTGTCAGCATGTTACATTGGTTTTGCATCCATTCCTGTTTGATGAAAAATGTAATTGATGAGGTGTCTGGTTTTCCTCAGGGCATTGGTGGCCAGTAAAAATTTGTATGCCTCATATATGATTTTTGTATTATTTTCTAATTTCAGTAATCTTTAATATATCCAAAATATTAGCATGGAATCAGTATTTTTAAAAATTGATATTTTTTGGTAATCTTCAAAATCGTTGTCAGTTATATACTGATGGCATATCTCTATTGAGAGTAGCCATATCTCAAGTATTTAGAAGCTACATTTGACCTGGGTCTACTGTATTGAACAGTGTAGGTGTAGGAATTTCAGTAGCAGAATTTTGGGCCATAGTTGTTTTTTTATTTGTTTTGTAGGGGGGTGGGGCATAGTTCTTTGGAGACATTTGTTTATAAACTCCATATGGATTTGGGGAATCAGGAAATGTGGAAATTGCTGAGTACAAAATTTTCAATATGTTGCCCTGAAAATCAAAAAAAAAAAAAAATAATAATGAACAAATTGGAATAAGCATATATTTAATTTTGAGATATAAAATTGACATGGAAGAGAAGAAATAAGTTTTGAAATCAAATATGGGATATGGGGTTGAATTTTGGTTCTTCAGACTACTGTATGTATCACTTTAGTAATACACATCCTTTTAGAGGCAGGCCCACATTTGTTAATTAAAAAAACAAAACACCTAGGATACACTGGGCACTGTGTCTAAAAACAAAAAGTGTATTTTACAGGCAACATGCATACACATTCTTTAGCCACATCATTAGATACAAATAATAATGTTTCAAGTTAACTTTTATATATACATTTTAAACTGAAATGTCCATCTTAAAGGACAATAAACTGATCCTTGGAAAAATAATGTAGCCTTTCAAAGACCCTTTTCTTTGAAGTGCGAAAGAGTTTTTTGCCTAAAAGCAGATTTTACTTCCATGAGAGAGCAAGTATTCTTTGTACCTAAACATATTTGGGATACATTGGTACAAGAGTTTCAAATATTGTTTTTAAAGTGTTTTTGGGGCACCTGGATGGCTCAATCAGTTAAGTGTCTACTTCTGCTCAAGTCATGATCTCACAGTCTATGAGTTCAAGCCCCACGTCGGGCTCTGCTGACAGCTCAGAGCCTGAAGCCTGCTTCACATTCTGGGTCTTCCTCTCTCTCTGCCCTACCCTCGCTCGTTCTCTCTCTCTCTCTCTCTCTCAAAAATAAATAAACATTAAAAAAAATTTGTTTTAATAAAAAAAAGTGTTTTCATGTTACAGTAATATTTCTAAGGTCCTTGAAGATGATTTTTCAGTATAATGGGTTTTGTTGTTGGGTTTTCCCTCCCCAGATATTTTTAGATGAACTACACGAACATGGACAACTGCATTCTATGTCATCTTGGATGGAATTGTATCCAACAATTAGTTCCGACATCAGATTCACTAATATGCTTGGTCAGCCGGGTGAGATTGTTTTCTTTCCCTATTTATGGTTATGACAGTAGTTGGAATGGGCCAGAGAAGCAAGTGGTTGTGTTGGGGAATGGAGGGGTGCTTTATTTTGTTTTATAAACAAAAAAGTAATTGCAGCTCTTTGGTTAGAGCTAGCTTTTGACTTCTTTAGTTTTTTCATTAGGATCAACTGCACTTGACCTTTTCAAGTTTTATGTTGAGGATCTTAAAGCACGTTATCATGATGAGAAGAAGATCATAAAAGACATCTTAAAGGTAAACAGTACACTTACTATTTATTGTCAATATGCAGTATATTTTAAAAATTGATACTGTGTTCCTTTGATTTATATGTATTATTAGTGTTAACAAGATTTCTCTTTCTTAGGATAAAGGATTTGTAGTTGAAGTGAATACTACTTTTGAAGACTTCGTGGCCATAATCAGTTCAACTAAAAGATCAACCACATTAGATGCCGGAAATATTAAGTTGGCTTTCAATAGTGTAAGTTTTCAACTTTTCTATGAAAAACAACTAGCTTTACTTGTGTTCTAAACCATTACTTCAGTACAGTTTTTAATATATTCAGCCAGAAGTACTTAAGCTGTAGGCTACTGAAATAAGGGAGCATGAGTAGGATTTCACTGAGTAGTAGTCTTTCAGAGTAAAGTAAAAGAAAATAGATAAGGATGAAGTTTCCTTTGCTCAAATTAATTGGTATTATAAATTGGCCCGTAACTTATATATAATGGGAGAATGCTTAAATTAATAATGAATTATTTCAGCTGTACTATTGTAACTGATTAAATATGATTTTCTAAAAGTTACTAGAAAAAGCAGAAGCCCGTGAACGTGAACGAGAAAAAGAGGAGGCTCGGAAGATGAAACGAAAAGAATCTGCATTTAAGAGTATGTTGAAACAAGCTACTCCTCCAATAGAATTGGATGCTGTCTGGGAAGATGTATGTATAATTGTAAAATTTTTCTCATGATTCATTTCCTTTACAATTGAAGATAAAAATATTTTTAATTCCCTTCTCATTTTATAGCCACAAAAAAGTTATTTATAGAATATAAATTAAATATATTCAGAATGTTTTCAAAGTATAAAGTCAGCTCAGACCCTGCGTTTAGGAATATTTATTAAAAATGGCTTGGACTTCAGAAGAAAAGAAATCTAATAGATTTTGAGGGGATGAGGCTGTCACAGTTACCACTTGATGTTGTGATTCTTTTTAGTCTTGTTGGTATACTTTTCTTGTTATTTATGTATTCATTTTATATCTGAATTTTTCAGATCCGGGAGAGATTTGTAAAAGAGCCAGCATTTGAGGATATAACTCTAGAGTCTGAAAGAAAACGAATATTTAAAGATTTTATGCATGTGCTTGAGGTAATTTTAGTATTCTCATAATTGAATCAATTATTACAAAATACATAAAACTATAAACAAAAAGATTAAAGTATGTTTCTTAAATTATACTGCCTCTACATAAATGTCTATATAAATGTTAGGTAATGCTAAGATGGTTAAGGATTGATTTTTCCATAGAAACTGCCTTTAAGCTAAAGGAACTAAGCTTTCATGTCATTATAAAGATTTGTTTTAGAGACAGTTTATATTTGTTTCATATTTTCTGTGTGGCAACAATTTAGCAGCCTCCTAGAATGAGCGGTAAACCTAAAGAAAACTTAAACAGCTTTTTAAGCACACATTTCAATATTACACTATGTTAGATGTGTTGAATGTTCAGGGAAGTCTGGAAAATTATGGAATAAGTAGTAAGTTACTCCATTAACTGAATAAGAGTATTTTGATGAAGATTTCAGGTAGGTATGTATATATAGTAAATATGCTAAATTGGCCAGTAATGCTGAATAATCATATTTGGTGCCTATGTGGGTCCAGGCATTGTTCTAATGGTTTTGCAAATACTACGTACATGAACTTAGTCCTCACAACAACCCTTTGAAGTTATAGATGAGCAAACTGAGGTAAAGAGAAGTAATTTGCAGGGAACAGATTCTAGCCCAGACTGTTTGACTCTAGGGTCAGTGCTTTTAACAGCCCTATCCTGGCAGTTACGTAAAGTGATCCTTTATAACATGCTGAAAGCTGGAATTTATTTAACATTAGAGTGTTGAATGGTGTGGTCATTGGGCACTGCAGGTCACTTAATTGTTCACTGTTTCTTTGGATTTCTTGTTCTTGATGAATTTCAATGTTGACAGCAGTGCACCCTTCTTATTTCTCACCTGCCTTTTGATCTAGTCCTAGAGGCCTCTAGATCTTTTCTGTTCCAAGTGTGTTTCAGAGCAGCAGTATCTGCATTACCTGGGAGCTTGTAAGAAATTCAGAATGTCAGAATTTCTGGCATCGGAGTCATTCAAACAAGATTCTCAAGTGCTACAATAGAATTGATTGTGAGAAGTTCTACTGTAGCTAGTGTCTTAGCATTGTCCCCCAGTTCCTAATCATGAACAGGATTCTTTGGTGATGTATGCTGGTAGTAAAGTGGTGAGGTCTCAAATGGAGCTGAAGATGATTGCATAGGAAGGAGCCAGTCACTCTGGAATAAGTTTTGGGACCCCAGTGATCTGAGCCTTTGAGTTGGAAAAGGAGGAAGAATTAGCATTCAGTGACCAAAGTAAAAGGAGCTTCCCTTTTGAGCTAAATCTTTTGTTTTACTTACTTGTAAACTGAAGCATAATTATTTTCAAACAAAGCATAGTTAAGTTTGGAGGCAAGGAGCTTTTACTGCAGCATTAATAAGTGAGTTAAAATCCACAAAGACAAGATTTCCTTTTCTGATTTCATGTGGTGTTTGAGTTAGATTGCCTTTGGAGGTCTTGAGTTTGACTAGAAGGGAATGCTCTTTGGGTGCAGAGAAAAAGGAATAGATTTTGCTTTATTCTGAGACTAACCTCGTTCATGTTAGGTCAAGGATGGCTTTGAGGTAGTTCTTTTTCATGGTGCCAAGCCTAGCTTGCTGAACAAAGCCAGATTCATCAGAAAAACTATCTAAATGCTGTTTATTTCATCCTTGTTGAAAACAGGTGGACTGCTCTGCAGATTATTTATTTTTAAATTTTTTTTAATGTTTATTATTGAGAGAGAGACAGAGCATGAGCATGGGAGGGGCAGAGAGAGGGGGAGACACAGAATCTGAAGCAGGCTCCAGGGTCTGAGCTGTCAGCACAGAGCCTGACGCAGGGCTTGAACTCATGAACTGTGAGATCATGACCTGAGCCAAAGTCGGTCGGTGGCTTAACCAACTGAGCCACCCAGGCGCCCCAAGGACACTTTCTTTATTAATACTTTGCCGTGTTTAGATGGTGAAACGAGTGGGCATAGGAAGGATGATTGAGATCAAACAGAACATTGCTAATTCTTCACAGTTGCAAGGAAGTATGTCCTAAATTTGTTCAAAACAAATGAGGTTTTTACTCTAATAATTACTTGTATAGCATTTCAAAATTCTTTATGATCTGCTGTCTAAAGTAAATGTAAACTTTTGAAATTCTTCCTACGCTTGTAGCATGAATGTCAACATCATCATTCAAAGAACAAGAAACATTCTAAAAAATCTAAAAAACATCACAGGAAACGTTCACGCTCTAGATCGGTAAGGAAGTTAATATTATGGCACCCTAAGTGTATTGAACTTTTTGTTAGCAACATTATGAATGAAATTATGTGTATTAATTATGTAGGGGTCAGATTCAGATGATGATGACAGCCACTCAAAGAAAAAAAGACAGCGATCAGAGTCTCGGTCTGCTTCAGAACATTCTTCTAGTGCTGAATCTGGTAAGTGTATCTTTTAACTTGATTAGAATCATTGGCACTGGGATGTATGTCCTCATATTCTGACATTTTTTTTTTTCTTTTCATGTTGCTTAGAGAGAAGTTATAAGAAGTCAAAAAAACATAAGAAGAAAAGCAAGAAGAGGAGACATAAATCTGTAAGCAAGTTTTTTAATTTTTTGTACTACACCTAGGCATTAGCCCTTAACTTGTTCAGTGGCGACAGAACTCTTCTGTCTGGTCCTGTGCAGTCCAGCATAGTTCAGGTGGACACCTGACTCAGGAATTTTATAGTTTGTCTTCACCTTAATCTTTATCTTAGAAATCTTCTAGCAATCTTTAAACACACATACACACACAACAGTGTTAAGATTCCCACTCTGGCTTTTTAAAGTAATCTTAGAGAAAGTCCCAAGTGTGTATGTATGTGATGCAGCTATGGTGAGAATCACAGATTTAAATGTTTGGCTGCTTCCTGTGCTCCTCATTCTTAATTTTACATATGCATCAAGATACACCTAAGGAGCTATTTTTCTTCATGCTGCTCACTTAAATTTGCACGTATCTAATTAAGGACCACTTATTTAGGTGGTGACGGTATACTTTAAATACTACTTGTCAGTTGCAGTTTTGAGGAGAGAATTTTATATTTACAGTCATCCTAATAGATGATTAAACTAATCACAGCATCTTGTGTACATATCTGAACATTTTACTGGATTGGTAAAAAATGTCATGTTTGTCTGCATTTATATAATAATAGATAAAATCCCATTTTGTGTGCCTTCTGTTCTGATTTAGTAAAGCTCTTTCATGATGTTACTTTATTAGAATGTCATCCTTCCCAAAGAAAAGGCCCTCCAAATTTCACCATAGTAAGAACACATGCCCTATAATACATGGATGTTCTTATATGTTACCTATATGGGGGATATTTTAAAAATGATTGGTATCTTCATCAACATGTTAACTTTATTTCTCATTTACATAGGACTCTCCAGAGTCTGATGCTGAGCGAGACAAGGATAAAAAAGAAAAAGACCGAGAAAGTGAAAAAGACAGAACTAGACAAAGATCAGAATCAAAACACAAATCACCTAAGAAAAAGACTGGAAAGGATTCTGTAAGTATTCAGAATTATTTCATACTTGTGTTTTCAAAATATAAAAATGGATATTCCTCAGAAAATCTTCTGTGATTATTATTTTAACACACTAAGAAAGGATACGGTCTTCTTTGTAATTCTAAGAAGTGCCACTGTACGTTTTCTGTCAGATTTTTTAAGGAATATATGAGACTCAGTTCTGGGGTTCTCCCTCCAGGTGTGCACAGTTGTTACTGTCAAATCCAGTTTCAAAAGGTAGTATTCCAGTAACTTTTAGGAGTAATCATTGTGAGGGAAGAGGTGAGGGCAAAGGGATAGGAGATAACTACAAGGCTAACTTAACATTTTAATACCAAATTACATAAATAGTTGCTCAGTTTCCCATATATATGTGTGTGCGTATACATATATGACAGCACAATAACATAAGCCTTCTTAGCCTTGCCATTCTTTCCACAAATACTATGGACTTAGCAGGAATAATGTCTCTGAATCCACCTGTGGAGAATTTAAACTGTGTAGATAAATACCCTGCTCCTCCCTCTGGATATTCTGATTCAGTTGATAACAGAAGTTCTTTTTAAAAGCTGCCCTGGTGGGGCATCTGGATGGCTCAGTCAGTTAAGTGTCTAACTTTGGCTCAGGTCATGATCTCATGGCTCGTGGGTTTGAGTCACATTGGGCTCTCTGCTGTCTGCACAAAGCCCATTTTAGATCCTTTGTCCCCCCTTGCTCTGCCCTCCCCTCACTTGCATGCTGTCTCAAAAGTAAACATTAAAAAATTTTAAAAAGCTGCCCTGGTGAGTCTAATGCACATCCTTGGTGAAGCAGCTCAATAGTTTCTTCTTTGTAGTAAGTTCAATGAAATCTCTGAAGGGAAGGAGAATAGGTAAATTATCCACTTTCTAAAGGTTTTCACAAATACTAATTTTTAGTCTTTTTAACCTAGTGTTGTCCTGTTCATAAATCTTAAATGTTTATCTGAGGATAGTATTCTGAAAGCATAATACTTTTCTGTAATATAAAACACCTTATAAGGCGACCTAGAATCTGCAAAATTAGCAAGGAATATAGTGCCTTAGGTAATGAACCCCCCCCCCCCCATTAAATGTAAACAAGATGTTTCATATTCAGTGGTGTAACAGGAAGGAAAAGTAACCAGTGTTAAAAGTTTGTTCTGTCTCCCCTAATAAACCAAGGAGTAGTGAGCAGCTCATTGGTAGACTTTTGGGAAAAGAGGTCAGTCCTTAAACTGGTGTGATGGGTTTGTTGCTATGGAAAAGAATCCGTATAAATTTTGGATTTTTGTTTTATAAGGTTTAATACTACCTAATATTTTGAGCACTGGCATTAAATGTAATTGTATACAATGTCTTTCAGGGGAATTGGGATACTTCTGGCAGTGAGCTGAGTGAAGGGGAATTGGAAAAGCGCAGAAGGACCCTTCTGGAACAACTGGATGATGATCAATAAATTATACCAAATATATGTTTACAGTATGATTTAAAGTCTAATTCAGACCAGGGACTCTATTTTAAAGTTCAATTGAAATAACACTGGGTTTTAATTATATCACAGGAAAAAAAAAAAGTGCATTTAAAGTATTGTTATTGTGGACTTTATAAAAGCAAAGGAAATTGAAAATAACTTTTGATTCTGTATCAAGAATCATATTTTCATACGGTCATAACTGTCTTTCTGAGACCCTTTCATAGGGCACTGCAGGATGGATTAAAGGTGGCAATTTACTGATAACTGCAGATGTCTCTACTTTGTTCTGAAGTCTAAGTCATGAGGCGATTTGATTTACTTTATAGAAGTTGGATTTTGAAGATAAACGAAAAATTTTTTGATATTTAGTAGTACAAAAAAAGCACCAGCAACTGACAAAACTGCTTTTTTGTGCACTACCCAACTGGTTAAAGCTGATACGATCTTTTATGGTGAACTCAGAAATAGGTGTTCATAATGGAAAACCTGGTAGACCCTTAACTATAGTGGTGCTAATGAGCACCTACTATAATAAAGCCACCATTATTTTTTATGAAACATCGGAGTACATTTTAAAAAGGCTGTCGTGAGGGCATTATTTTGAGGTGATGTTTAAAAAGATAACATCAAATCAAATTGTAAATTAGTTTAAATATATTTGCCTTAAGGACCTACTAAAGAATGTGCCACCAAACTTTAAGTGATAGTTGCAATATCCTTGTCTGAAACAAAAATCAATGTTGACTTAAACATTTTCTTTAACAGTTGTCTTTTTTTTTTTTTTAAATCCAATCTTTTCTCTTGCTTTTTTTCATTGAGGAAGTCTTTTATCTTCCCTACTCACTGAGAAGTATTGACTTCGTGGTACACATTCTAAAGCATTTCTGATTTGAATATTTTTGTACATTTTTATCAATTATTAAACCTTCTCTTCTAGCGTGTACTAGTATTTATTTCTACTTAAACTACTCAGCTCTAAGAAAATTGTATTATCATTTCAAGATACTAAATCCTTGAAATTTTGCTTCATCTTACCCATATAGCTAGGTTACTTTACCTTTTTAATATTTAAGAATATTATAAATCCGTACATTTGAAGCCCCTATAATTTGTTTTTGATCTATAAATTTCCTATAGAAAACTTTAGAGAGGCAGTGGTTTGAAGCTAGAATACTCTTTACATGCTAACTTTTGCAAGTTGGTAATGTAATTTATACTATTTTCCTTCAGTGCAGGAGATTTTTTTAATAAGTAAATATTAGCACATAGTCTTTGGCATTATGTATTTTTTTATTTTGGACACTTGGAGCAATCCTATTTCAATTGGCATTTAGAAGAACAAAAAGTTCATCTTATTTTTCCTTCACCATTCTAATGAAATGACCAGGACTACTCTCCCATCCCTGCCCACTGTTTCAAGCCTCAAGAAAAAGGGGATGGGAAAGTTGTTTCTACTCTGCCAAGTCATTTTTCTGCTGTGAAAACTGACAGGACTGTGGAAAATGAGAACATCCTTAGAATATGTGAAGTAATGAAGTTGCTTACTTGAGGGTTGGTCTCTTATTGTATATTAGAACCAAAACATATAACAACCTTGGCAATAGGGAGTTGCCTAGATTTAATTTTCAAACGTCTCATAATGATAGTTAATATCACTAATCATGTCAAACACTTGACATGGAAGTCAGTGGTAAAATCTTTAAAGTGCATATCATATTGGCAGAAGTACTAGTGGTGTTTCACAAGAGAATTTAGAATCTGTAAAATTTTAATTCCATGAATGATGGTTTTTTTTAAGTTTTAATTTTTCTATTTAAATAAAAACCTATTGATATGTTTTAGCATGTCCTCAAAATAGATTTCTGTATTTCTTAGAGGTACTGTCTTATCACCTCACATTCCTTTAATACAAATTCAAGTTTCTCTGTAGTTCATCCATGAAAATTATTTGACCTAAAAACAAAACTACTGAAATTGCAATTCAAAATAGAATATCCTTATTATAAGAGATATAACTGAAGTGACTATAATCCTTGCTTTAACAAACCCATCAAATGGAATTTAGTTACCAAAAAGATACTGTATAACCCTGAAGGCACAGGTGATGGAAACTTTTGTTATAGCAAGAGTTCTTTGTGAATATTTTTAATTTACTAGATTAGGTTTCTAAATTTTCAGTCTGCTACAACCTGAACTGTCTTAGAATATTGGTTCTGTTAAACAGATTTGTTCAAACTCCTTATGGAACGTGTGTTCAAACAGGGAAGTATGTTTGCAGATGAGGGGAATTTATACTTTTCAGTTAAGCATCAGACTCTTAGGTAAATGAGGGTTTTTCTTCCCTCTGTAACATCAATATTAATGAATTATTGGATTAAATTTACTAATATATTTAATAACATAATAGTCCAAGAATCTCAAATATTTGATGTTTTCTTTTTCTTGCAGTCCAGTAATTCCTATATGGGAAAATTGAATTTGTATGAAGTGAATTTAGTCAGTATAATGAATTCTTTACACTTTCCCAAATTTATTTAAATAATGCTTTTAAATAAAAGCAATGGTCCTTTTTTTGTTTAACACAGCAAGAGTATTTCATTAATACCCATATGAGCTTCAGCATATAGATCAGTCATGTTTTTCAACAATAAAAACTTCACTTTTTATGCCTCCCAGTAAATTCGAAAATGATCAAAATGTCACAGCTTGACTTTTGCTAATTGGGCCTCAATTCATACAACTATAAAATAAAAATGGCCAAGAGTAAGGCCTAAATTCATTGGTGGAGTAAAGAAAATGTAAAAGCTGAAATGTCTCTACGTTTATCTGGAAACACGGTCCATAATTATCATTTTTCAAAGGGCCTTTGTCCTGTGTTACCAAGCATTTGTCTAGATGATCCTGGTTTTCTCCCAGTGTTAATGGTCAACTCAGTGCTGACTAGGCAGCCACTTTTCTCTGCATCCAGAAAGGGGGTAGCCTTATAAAGATTTTTCTTTTTTTTATAGTTTAGATGCTATTTGAGAGAGAGAACGTTTCTAATCAAATAGTGCCCAGGGAGGAGTGACGAATGCTTTATAGAATATTTAAGAGTATTATGTAATTTAAATGTAAAGTACAAAACTAAGGAACCAAATAAACATTTCTAAAAGCAACATAAGGCAAAGCACATTAATTCCTTGTATCTTAAATCAGGCTGCTGCTTTTCCCCTTGGGGATGTATCTCAGTACCAGGTACAATTTTAATTCTTTCATATTTTCTAGGAAAAACTGTACTCTACGTAAAGGAAAAGCAAAATGTCATGAGTAGTTTTTCACAGAACTGTGTTCTAAATAGGCTTAATAGCATATTTCAGTCTAATGATTCTTACCTTTATTAAATCTTACCTTGGTCTTAAGTTTTTCAGTTGTTTGGACTTAGATGATAGGTTCCTTGGAGACAGGGATTTGTGTTTCATTAACTGCTATATCCTGTGGATTAAGGCAGTGCCTGGCACACAGTAGGCATACATTGGATGTAAAATTTTAGTTGACAGACTTACCCAATATCCCAGCCTCTGCATTATAGGAGATGCTTGAGAAAGCATCATGCAATAATCTATACTAAACCACAACTAAAGCCACATACATAATCGAAATGCACTGAGGACAAGTTCTAGTGATTGTACCTTGTCACTTTTACTACAGAAATTTCCAAAAGCTTGTTAGAACATGTTACTTCCATGTGGTTTTGAGTAGGAAAGGAAATCCCTTGTGATTTAAAACATAGTTTTCATATTCATAAGTTATAGTAGTTCAAAAGTAGTAATTTAGATCAGAATTAGTCTTTAAAGGCCATGCTGGAAACAACAAAATTCCTAAATTGTAAACTGAGAACTAATTATTTCAGGCTGTTTCCAACAAAGCGTGAGGTATGGGGAAGTGAAAAAATGGGGCTCCAATTACACACTCCATTCTCCATTTTATTTAGCTTGTCTCCTTGGCCTAAGTTCCTTAAGTTTAAGTAGATTTTCTGTGCTTTTCAGACTTGCTACATAAAAACTGCTTTTGTGACTCCATAGGATCTATGCTTCAAGGCCATCTTGTTATTGTTAATGACTGGTAATTGCCCCAGGTATAATGGCCTATTGCTGTTTGCAATTTAGGGGAACTAACAACTCCCCACCCCGGTTCTCATTGATAGTCTGAAACAGAGTGGCTGCCTAATCAGAATCCAAAAGCCATTTCTTAATGCCCTTTTATGCTGTTCCTTGGGGTATCGAAAATGTGCTATTTATAAATATTCTTTTATTTTGACCCTGCCTGAAACTTTGGTAGGTTTGGTCTCTTGCCTACCTCTCTACAACTAAACTGAAGATTTGTTCTGAAAGGTGAGTAATAATAGGGGGAACAGGTTTCTATTTTCTGTGTTTGTAATTACCAGATTTTCTCTTCTGTTTATATATTGTTCTGATGTAAAGAACCTTAATAGTTATATAAAATTAGACTTTTGTAAATAAATATAATTTATTAGAAAAAAATGACATCTTTTTACTAAGTAAATTGGATTTGTGTCAACTTTTCATTTAAGCACCCCTCATATGCAGTTTTCTGCTGTGAGAGGCTAGATGCCCACATTGTTTCCTCAGTGTCATACTTGATTTTCTCTATAAAAATTAGACCAAAGAAAGTCTGTCAACAACTTGATGCACTTTTTCAAGTTTCAGATTTTTTCTTGAAAATAGAGCAGGTATTAGTTTTAAGAGAAAAATTAATCCTTTCATATACCGGCCCAATCGTTTTTGCAGACACTTATAAAATTTTTTAAAATATCTTAGGGCTAAGAGCAGTTTTATCACATTAATTGGTATGTGAATTGTGAAGCTATTATAAAAGCATATCTTCCAATGTAAAAGGTAATTTCACAAAATCCAGTATGTTGAACCACAGTGATGTATCAAGTCCCGTTCTGGGCTGAGCCTTGTTGAGTCAGAAGGGCCCTTTGGACATTCATTGCAGTGAATTTTAGTGGATTAGAATTTAGACTTTTAGAGGACTGGGAGTGGGGAATCAGGAGACTTAATTCTGAGTCATGGGCAAGCATCTTTAAATGTGGTTAGGGGCACCTGGGTGGCTCAGTCTGTTGAGCGACCAACTTCGGCTCGGGTCATGATCTCACAGCTCATGAGTTTGAGCCCTGAATCTGCTGAGAGCTTGGAGCCTGCTGGGATTCTGTGTGCCCTCTCTCTCTGCCCCTCCCCCACTTGCGCTCCCTCTCAAAGATGAATAAACATTAAAACTTAAATGTTACTAATGGTATATAATGGCCTACACCTAACCATATCTACCTCATTTGAACTTACTGCTGTGGTTTGGGTTTGAAAATGTTCTAAATTTGTATAATGTTAAAAATCTTATTTCTGGGGCACCTGGGAGGCTCAGTGGGTTAAGTATCCAACTCTTGATCTCAGCTCAGGTCCTGATCTCAGGGTCATGAATTCAAGCCTCACACTGGGCTCCATGCTGGGCGTGAAGCCTACTTTACAAAAAAGATCTTGGGGTACATGGGTGGCTCAGTCGGTTGAGCATCCAACTTCAGCTCAGGTCATAATCTCAGAGTTTGTGGGTTCGCACCCCGCGTTGGGCTGTACGCTGACAGCTCAGGGCCTGGAGCCTGCTTCAGATTCTGTCTCCCTCTCTGTCCCTCCCTGGCTCACTCTCTCAAATAAACATTAAAAAAATTTTTTTTAATGAAAAAATCTTATTTCTAATACCATGAAGGCACAAACTAGAGAATTTTACTAAGTGAAATTTAACTTTTTCTTCTCTATAAAAATAAAGCTTCAACTACATTGTATAACTGTGGTGCAGTGAGACCACTGAATTGATAGCAAAAACCTAATACAACAACTAAATAACTCATGCCCCTGTAAGAAAATTGTTTTAAAGCCACTCGGACAGTTTTCTAAAATATCAAATTTCAGGGGCACCTGGCTTGCTCAGTCAGTTGAGCAACCGACTTCAGCTCAGGTCATGATCTCGCAGTTTGTGAGTTCGGCCCGTGTCAGGCTGTGTGCTCAGAGCCAGGAACCTGCTTCAGATTCTCTTTCTCTCTGCCCCTCCCCCACTCTCACTCTCAAACATTAAAAAATATATATCAAATTTCCTTGCTTCCCTAAAAAGTTATACTGAATGTTGCACGTAAGTTTTTGTGAGGACTTGGAATTATCACTACAAATAACAGTATGTTTGGGCAATGGAGGCCAAAAGGCTTGTACATACCTGGCCAACCATTTGATGTGGTTGTCAGTTGCAAGGTTACCTGGTTACCTCTGTAGTCCACACATAACCTGTCTGTATACACACAACATCCTCATTGAACAAATCTGGGGGAGGCAATATCTTCACCAAACAAAAGTGCTTCTCTGGAAGCAACAGAATCATTAATGGTTGGGAGATGTATCCCTCACTGTGAAAATGTGGTTCCTATGTTCCATATAGCAAGTGATCAAGAGTTCGTATCTTGAGTTTGAGCCATGGAACTAGTAACCCCCTGCCAAAGTATGCCCCTGAAAGATCACAACATATTACAGAATAGTAGTGTAAATAGTTTATTTGCTCATATGCCATGAAAAGACCAGAAAAGTAACATGAACTGCTTTTTTATAAAACATTTCTAATATTGCTAAGAAGCAGGCCCATTAATAAACAAAAGAACATGCCAACATTATTGTCTATCTGTAGATTAATAAATAGGTAATTATTTTAATATATGCTCATTAGCACTGAGCTTTGGAAAACAGCTGCTTGTGATAAAGGGCCGACTACTTGTGTTGTAGCTCATGGTCAAATTGCTTTTTTCACCAAAATGAATGTTGAGTCAACAGACAAAATCTCAGCATGTTCTTTTTAAAGTACACATTTATGAAAATGTGCTAGCAGGTGGCAGTTTTAAAAGTAATTTTTTGTAAATAGGTATGCTAAAGTGAAATGTGGTAACTGATCCCTAAACTGTCCTTGTAGTTAAATATATATATTAAAAAAAAAAAACCTATAAGTTAAAATAACATTCAGATTGTATAGCACAGGCTGGCTGATGCATTTTTAAACAATATTTACAATATTACCCAGAGGCTTAGGTGGGAATTAAAGTGTAAAAACCATAAAAAACTGCACCAATTTTATAGCAAAATATCTGTACATTTAAAAAGAGATCATATAACTACACATTATCCAAGGAAAATGGGACCTTCACCAAGGAGCTCACATAAGCACAACATAAAATAAGATTCAGTGGTTAAATACTATACAATAAACTTTACAATTAATATATTGATGTAATGTACCAAGAAGGTAAGCCAGAAGCAGAATGTATATTATGGAAAGTACAAATTAGCTTTAGTCCAGTTTCTGACTTTGGAATGGATCAAGTGCCCTGCCAGAGAGGAAGGAAAAATAACAGTGGCTTAGTTGGCCATTGATTTAGTCCCATTACCTATCATATAAGCTTAATCCCAATGTGAATATTTCAAGCAATTTAATTGCAATTTCCCATAAAGTAATGTGGGAAATACAAGAATTTAGCTTTGATATGTAACGCAAAATATATCCAATTTATAAAAGGAAGAAGAAGGGGGAAAAAAACTTGCGATTGTCAGAATAAGGCTGGGTTAACTAACACTACTAGCTAGCAGAAGTAATCTTGAATGCTTGTTGATAAAGCTAGTGAGCTTCTCCCTGGCTAGCAAGGCACCAATTTCTATTCTCAGGATTGGCCCATAATAGTCCTCAGAAATCCTAATACTGATTACTGAGATGTTAATTTTAGTGCTAATTAATAAATACATTTGCATTATTTTTTTTAAAAGCTGCCTCTAGCTGAAGACCACAGTACTGCAAATAAATCTTACACAAATCTGTATGCCACTATATCCTTGCATTCACACCGGTGAACTTTTCTCACAGGGCATCATAACCCTAGCACAGAAGTAGAATGTGTAACGAGATAAGAGTTGAGGGACTTATCCTGTGCCACTGCAATACATCCTGTTTGTACTTCGCTGGGGCTTGCTTATGGACAGCAGTCTGTCATGTGACCTTTTCCTTCTTCCATGTTGCAAGCCCTTTAAAATACAAAGTTGATGGGTATGGCTAAAACACAAAATTCCTTAAGACATCTCAGCAAAGGAAACCCAGAGCAGATTACATCCACGTTATTTACAACTTATCAGGAAACCAGGGTGTGCCATCATGGGACAATCACAATGGCAGATAATGAATGTAATACGAAATTTACATTTTGGTTAAAAAATTGGATAATATACTGGTGTAAAAAGATACCTAATCAAATCAAACCCTATTGCTTTGATTAATCTGAGCAGGTACTTCCACTTTTAGGCACTTGTTAACAAAGGTTGAAAGGAGAGCCCATCATTTTTAAATTCCTATGTGTTTGCTAAATCTGAGCCCTTAGAATATTTTATCAATGTTCAAGGTTGCAGTTAAAGGGTAGCGCATAAAGTTCATGTGGAGAGTTTCATTCAAGCACTCTCTACTCATACAGGCAGGTCTCAGGTTCACATGGTTATTTCGGCACCATTAACAGAACGCAAGTTCTGATCATCAAAGCGCCGCCTGACACTTCTCCTCACCGCATCGGCTCGTCTGTATGGTTGGTTTCTAAGATCTGTAAAGAGAAGATTACCAATAAGAGAACTGCAACCTTTAGTATCATGTGTCTAAGCAAGACAAAAGTCAGCTGGCAGCCAATCAAAGCAGCTTGTGTAGAAGAGTCAGCTAACAGGCCCTTCAAAATTCATTGAGTATTTGAGCCAAGGACATGTACTTTGCCCTCAATATTTAAACAAAGCAGGATGTAATACTGGTGTGATTCTGGAACTTTTAGAAAAATACAGAGGAGAGGCAACTGCTCCTGTCACTGGCCAGAGAGTCTAGCTGGAGTCTTATTTTGAAGTGTTTCTTCAATTGGAAAAAGCTGTGGCTTAGTTTTCTTTTTGTTTTTGTTCTTTCTGGAAACTGAGTATCAACAATAATTAAAATGAATCTTAAACTGCAAAACTAATAAGCCCTGTCCTATCTTACCTGAAATTTTAATCCAGGAAGGACACTATGCTTATTTTGCCGAGGTTCCATAATTTTTATTCAATATTAGGTGAAGTCCATTTTTTACTTTGTGAATTAGACACATAATGCCCAATTAACCACTAAAGAAAGATAATCACTAAATCAAAATAATTCTCTATTTCTGTAGGTTCTGTCCTGCCATAGGTAGTTCCTGTTTTTCATTGGAGGGAAGAAGTTGAACGGGCCCTCCTCAATTTTCCAGTTTGTTTAAAATGTTAAAAGAGAATGTTTAAAATGCCTAACATTAACAACAACAACAAAGCTTTGTTGAATAAGTGAACCAATCACTGCATATTGGCTCAAGAAGCCATTGTTCTAATGGGATAAAGTGGCATGAACAAGGGATTTTATTCTATGTAAGTATTCTTTAATATGAAAACATGCTTTGCCTAGCACGCAGGTAAGCTGCTTTTGATAGGGCAGGGCAGGCTTTGTACTTTTTCCCACTGTTTCATTTAATTAGTATATATTTCCCTTTCATTAACTTAATATTATTGACTTCTGTTAGGAAACATTCTATATCTTGAAGGGGAAACATAAACAACAGAATTAAAGCAGATCAAATCTTTGTTTATCCCTTTACCTACTAAGTAGCTTGAAAATGGAGCCAGTGGGCCATATCTGGCCTACAGAATGTTTGGCCTCCAACTTGTATTTTTAAATACAGTTTCCTGATCTTTAAATAATTAATATAAAAGACAAGATTTCTGATTTCCCTTGGAAAACTGGAGGGCCTGGCAACACTGAGCCCAAATTTTCACATGGCAAAAAGACTGGAGCTGAGTCAGTGCTGAGACCTAAGCTCCTGACTCCTTGGAATTTGGTACCCTGCCCTTCTAAATTCAAGGGAAGAATAGTTTTGTATGCCTTAATCCACTCAAGCTTCTGCTTCTTGGCCCAGAGTGGTAAGGGAAGTTCAGAATTCCACTTCTGGCTAAGTGACTTGTAGCTCTGTGATGCCTGAGTCTTCTGAACAACTGGCTCTAAAGATCATCATCTTCAAAGGCCATAAAGATCATGTTCCCCGGCCAGGAAGTGCTCTCAACTTCTTCAGATCAAAAGAGGTTAACTGCTTAACTCGAAGGCCAAGAAAAGGGTCGGAGAAGGACAGCCTAGCACCCAAAGCAGGTACAATCATCAGCAAATACCCTTGCCCAAGCCATCACACTTAACAACATGGAAGCAGGCCAGAAAGAGTCCAACAGAGAGGCTCTGCCTCACATCACTGAAATGCGAGGTTACAAAGACTTCTCCCTGGTCAGACTCTCACCAGTATCACCCTCAGCCATAGACTGAAACCACTGATCTGCATACAGAGAGAGGAGGAAGCTAAGTAAAAAGTGATGCTTGCCAGCTCTGTGTATCCTCCACCACCGGTGTGCTAGAAGAAATCCTTACCCTCGAGTGAACATTTGGAAATTTAGTGATATTATTCTTCTTTAAGGCTAAACAGAAAAAAAAACAAAAACACAAAATGATGGTTAAGTAAAAATGGGATGAAAATGGAAAGCAATTCAACTTAGTGCTTAACATACCCGGCATGTTAGCCAACAGAGGAAGAGAGTGGGAGGCCATTAATACAAGAGGTGTTAGATAAAACAAGGGAAAGAGGAGAGGATCTTCCCGCCCATCCCCTCTGACCACCCAAATCCAAGCTGCTTTGAAATATGGCTCCAGAATGATAGTCCAGCAGCAAAGCTGACAGGAACATTAGCTGAGTAGATGACAGTGTCTAGCCTTGTTAATAAGCACTGGTGGGTAAGTACACTGCAGGGTGGGCAACCACACACCACATCCTATGAGATCCTCAGTGACAGAGGCACATACATAACAAGCGCAATTCACAGACAAGCTAATGCCACAATCAAAACAGGTACCCCGTTCCATGTCAATCTCAGCACAGGAAGCTAATGGTCATTTCCAATTAGAATATGTGCTTCTCTTATCCATTTTCTAATCAACTGGGCCCTGCAGAGAAGTTTGTCTCTTATCTAGCCATCAGGAACTGAGGGCAGGCTGTTACTTCTTGAAAATCTGGGGTTTTGTTTTGTTTTGATTCTAAGAACAGTGGCATTCTCCGAGAATAGGTTTTTGCTATTAGTGTTTCTAGTTGCCACCATCCTGACCAAAGATGCAGGTCCAGATATGATCTCATCACAAGAGAAATGCCCTGGATTTGACACGGAACCGAGTGACAGTGAAGAAGCACAAATGAGGAAAGACTATGGAGAGCTCCTAAAGCCTTTGTTTTCACTTTCTGCCTCACAGCCTTGTTCCAACGTGATATCTGAATGTGGGCATGACACTCAGGAGAAGACGTGGAATATACAGCTATGGATTGCCTATATCAACTTATACAGATTTCTAGGTCCAAAGGGCTACTTGCTTATACCATGAGCTCCATCATGCTGTGGGTGATGGCTACAGATGGTATGAGAGAGTTAAGAAAGACCCAATTTACAACTGTGTGTAGTTCACACTTTTTTCTGCAAATCATTTTTCAACTTTAGAGCACTCTGCATTCCTGAGCACTTGCACACGGCTCATTTCATCAAAGCATGTTAAGTGAGTACAGAAAAGAGGCTGGTTTAATATCTGTACATTCATGACAAAATAGCAAGTGCTCAATAAATGTTAGGTATGGTAGTTACTGTTATTCATGACTATCATTTTGTGTTCAAAGACACTAGCCCAAAAGACTTGTAACAGCCTACTTGGTCCGAATACTAATTCTCAAAGTAGTGCTCTATTTATAGTGTTTTTCTAAAAATTTCTGCAAGCAATTCTATTAATCCAAATCCCTCACACTCAGACCACCATAGCTGTGTGGATTCCTAGACATACTGAAAGTGGCAGTGAGTAAGCAGTAATGACTGAAATGCAAAACCATGCAGTGTGAAGGCAACATAAAATATAACATGGTGGAGACAGCAATTCCATGCTGGTATATTGGGTGGCCCTAACAGACAGACAGAGGGGCATAAGAGGTCAAAAAATCTGTAGCAACCTTTTAAGAGCATCAGGTGAGAAAGAGTAATAGTTTAGTAATGGTATTCCTCAGTGAGAACAGGTTCGCAGAAAAATCGAGAGCCACGCTTGGCGGTGCGAGCAGTAAAGGGCACAGTCTTCAGCACTGCATTGAAAATGATAGCCAAATAAGACAAACAGCAGAGAGTAAGAGCCAAGATCTATCATATTAGTACATGGTTAGTGCTTTGTTAATCATACCTGGGGAAGGCGAGGGGGGGAAGGGGGGAGGTGGCCAGGGAAGGAGGGAAAGGCAATATATACCCAAGTGAGTTCATAAAGTCTAACAGAGTTAGTCAGTCTGGGGCTTGGTGGGTGGAAAGTATTTTAATGAGAATAAAACCTGCTCTGTAAGCCGATACTCATTCACCTCCAATGGTGGCTGAACGATTAGGTCAGGCAAATAGAAACTGGACATTTCACTCAGTTTACAAGCCAGGTGTCACTGACATGGAGAACAGACTGATGGAAAAAGAACTCTAAGTTCTTAATATGCGAGGCTCGATGCTCGTCTCCCTGCAGTTAATCTTATTACGGCACAGAGGCTAGCAGGTGCTTACCCAAAAAGATCTGTTCCTGGTCTTGCTCAGAGCAGAGCTTCTCCCTCAGTGTGGGGGAAACAACAGGGGGGCTAAACAATGGGGACTTTCCCTAGGGGCCATCTGCAAGTCACTGCAGAGTGAACAATGAGACACTGGCAGACATGCGTGTCCAGATTACGTGTGCGCCATACCGAGGCACTTCACCGGCCACTTACCTATCCACTGACGACTGAGACGGCTTTTCTCTTGGCCACTCTTTATTGACTTCCTGTTAGTGATTTATTTACCTATTTTATTTCCTTGGGTTTGAGCTTGTGGGAAAAAAAATTGTGATTTTGGTGGTTTGGGATCGATCCCTATTTACGATGCTGACTGAGCTATTAACAAAAATTGAGAAGTCAAAAATCTGAAAGTTACATTTCTTAAAAATTAGGACAATGGAGGAAATGTGACTAATGACTGCACATTTGATATTAAAAAGTTGTTAGTTTTGGAGGTGTGTGATAATGGTACTATGGCTGTATTTGTTTGCTTTATTAAATAGTCCTTATCTTTTGAAGACGCCAACAGAAATATAACCAGATGAAACTGTATGTCTTAGATTTGCTTCAAAATAATCCTACAGGTTGGTAAATGGGGAGCAGGCAGAAGCAGACAAGTAACAAGACTGGCCATGAGTTGAAAATTATTAATAGGTGATGAGCATATGGGAACTCATCATACTATTCTCTACAGTTTTGCGTGGCATATTTTCTAAATTTCCTACAGCAAAAAAAAAGTTTGAAGTCTCTTGGAAGCTAATAAACAGTATTCATATGCAACAGACAAGAAAGGAAAGTCACTAGTAGCCACAGTCATAAGGTAGTGGCTCAAATTACTTTCCCGATCTGTAAGAGAATGCAGTATCTCTACAGAACGGATTCAAGCAGCAAGCATTAGGCTACAACTTAATCAGACAAGGACCAGGCTGGGTTAGGCACTACTCACTGAAAACCGTGGGCTAGCAGCCTGCTGGCCCATTAGAATGAAAGCACCGGCTCCTTATTTCCTACTGTCCTCAGTTACGTTGAAGGAGTAAAAAAGCTCGTAAAGAGCATGCTGGAACAATGTGCATTGACTCCGGTTAGTACACAACCCTGCATGGGCTTTATCCATAGTATTTATTTTAACCAGGCACTTGGGTAGGAGTGGCCACATAGAAAATGGAGCAGGCTAACAAATCAAAGACAATGGAAAACCATCAGAAGGCCGGGCCTGGTGAAATCTGCAACATTCCAATGATAATGAGAAACAGATTTTTCAGAGAGTGCTGGGTCTCCTTGACAGGCAGTATACAGTCACTATAAATATGCTTCTAACACTAGCATGGAGTTCCCCTTTATTCTGGACCTGAATAAAGTCACCTGAAGAACTTGTTAGCCCTGGATAAAAGCAGCAGCACAATGGGCGAGTAGCTCACTAGGGGTAAGATCAGTGGGGTCTCTATGGGCCACAACGAGAAAATATCTTTTACCTGTGATAATGTCTTCAATGGCGCCATCTTTCCCTTCATATACATGTCTGTTATCTTTAACTTGTCGCCTTCTTAATTCTGCAATTAATTCTTGCTGCTGCCTCTTTGATTTGTGGGAAGGAGACTGAGCAGAAAAAAAATGGCAGAGATTAGTGGGACCAGCACCACTGGTCCAAATGTGCGTGATCATTGAATAAGCAGCCTCAGACAAAAACACAAATGGCACCATTCCAACATTCTGCCCACAGAAAAACTCAGAAAGCTTCTGGGACGAAAAGAAATTTTCTCTGAAGCACACACAAAACTCCAGCTGGCAGCAGTGGGAAGGCTGGATCCTGCAGCCACAAGAGACAGCTGGTATTAACCATGGACTTCTTAAACTTTGGTGCAGAGGACCATGATGAAGAACACTCTGATTTGCCAGCCTTTGTGGTCTTCACCTAGGCTGCTTCCCTCCAGGGAATGCTCCTCCCCATGCCTTGTAGCGAAGCCCTCCAACTCTCATGGCCAGCACCAACGGCAACCCCATGAAGCCTTCCCTGGACACTAAGCAGTTACTCATCAGGTTATCTGGTGTGACCTCACTGTATATCCACCTGAGATTTAAGTGCCTGATCTCCGTTAACTTGGAAATGCTACACAAACATGCTCTTCACCTCATTCCACTGTATGCTGAACAAAGTAGTGAGTAACAAATCCATGTGCCATGTCTGCAAGCTCTAGAAGGAAGCTGTAAGGCTCCTGTGCAAATCCGGCTTTTTGCCCCTCTTTCCTGCTGGCTTCGAGGAACCACGAGGGCCTCCCCTCCCAGGAGGACAGTCTCAGGGGTCAGGCACTTCTCACCTTTGGGTCCTGCTGCTCCATCAGGGCTTCTTGCTCCAGGAGTTTTTCCATGAGTGCTTGTTCCTGCTTTTTCCTCAGCTCATTTTCCTCTTCGGCTTGCTGGGTCAAATCAAAAGAACCCAAAGATTACGTCAGTGGGAATGATGGCAATCAAGATTCTTTTAAAGTCACTCTTAGACAATCTTGATGAGCCAGGAATCAGAGTGAACAGAAAGCTTACAAGATCTACCACTTAAGTCTATGCAGGGCTCTGATCCGGGCTTTCACTGTTGGTCTATAGGACATCGCCTAGCAATTCCAATTCTGGTCCAGAAATCCCTTCCTGATGACCCCCTTCTCCACTCAAAATGCTCCTCAGTCTCAGTCCCACAGATGTGGGACTTCTGGCAGCTCTGCTCCGTGATTGTCACATGAGTTTATTTTGCTTCCAGAATCTGTCCACCTACCTACAGTTTCTCTGAAAGCAGGAGTTCAGATTCCTCTCCTTGTGCCCGTGGTTAGGGGGAAATCTCCATTCATTCGCCTCTTATTTCTTTCAAGGGTCTCACCTGAGTGACACTCTCAGGCCTCTCCCCACAGCTCACTCCTCCCCAAGGGCGGCAGAGTGACTAGTCTGATAAATTTGGGACATGGAATCAAACAGGCTCAGCTCAGCTCAGCCCTCTTGGGCATTCTCTCTTTTGAAGCCAGCCTCCCTTAAGTGTGGTCCCAGCACATCACAAGAATCACTTTGAGTGATCTCTGCAGCACACTGGCATCACCAGCCCAGTGAACCTAGGGTACCACAGTCAGCAGCAGCTGGTGACCGATGACATTCTCACCTCTCACAGCTCCCAGTGATTTTTTGCCGTGTTTGGGTTCATCCCCACTTTTCCTTTTGCCAACAGCTTGTGATTATCACGGCTACACAAAGCCATGCTGAGAGAAGATGGCTAAATAACGTAACCTTCCGAATTTCAGTAAAAGGCCAAAGGATAGTTCTGGAGCTAGAGAAGTGACCCACTATACCCGACAGGATGTTTCTCAAAAATGATGACCCTGCCACCTTCTTCCTCCTCCTCCGATCATACTCTTCCTTCTTCCACCAAGGTTATAGGGTAGACAACCCTGGAGTGCAATGTCTGCAATATCTCCTAAGTATAAGAACATCCCTTAACGCCCCCCCTCAACCCCGCCTCCCCCCACCCCACCCCCCGGTCCTTCTTTCTCAGGAACAAATTCTTCCAACACATACCTCTTTGGGTCACATGATTTTTCAAAACCATAGCCCTGGATTGGGTCAAATATCCTATTTAAAGGAAGGGCCATGGGGCGCCTGGGTGGCTCAGTCGGTTGAGCGTCCGACTTCAGCCAGGTCACGATCCCGCGGTCCGTGAGTTCGAGCCCCGCGTCAGGCTCTGGGCTGATGGCTCAGAGCCTGGAGCCTGTTTCCGATTCTGTGTCTCCCTCTCTCTCTGCCCCTCCCCCGTTCATGCTCTGTCTCTCTCTGTCCCAAAAATAAATAAACGTTGAAAAAAAATAAAGGAAGGGCCACTGAGCGCCTGGGTAGCTCAGTCAGTTAAGCATCCGATTCTTGATTTTGGCTCAGGTGTCATGATTTCACAGTTTGTGAGTTTGAGCCCTGCATCAGGCTCTGCGCTGATAGTGTGGAGCCTGCTTGGGATTCTCTCTCTCTCCCCGCCTCGCTCTCTGCCCCTAACCCATACCCCCTCATGCTCTCTCTCTCAAAAGAAACAAACTTTAAAAAAAAAATAAATAAAGGAAGGGCTATTATTGGTCCAGATGAGGAAACAGACAGTAACTATACTTCCTGGTGCCATCTTTCAGTCCACACTAGAGAAAGGTCTGGATGACCTAAAGGCCTGGGCAGGACACACCCAAGCAGGCTGTCTCTGACCTCAGCTACAGAGCCCTTGCCGGAGGCCTGAGTCTGCTCCCTTGACTTGTCCCACAACTGCACGGGAGGCCTGGAATTTCTAAGTCCTTCACTCTGCCCACAGGAGTGAACGGTCAGGAAGGAAGTGATGGTCCTGGAGTGTCTCACTTGCCCCAAAGGGCAGCCAAGAGCTTTTGCCTTCAGGCTGAGCCCCAGTCCTGGCTGCGTAGAGAAAGGAAGCCTCACGGGTGAGGACCTCCACAGAACTGGAGACCGCGACCTCATGCTGACCTCCCAGATCAGCTGCCTAAAGGACAGGGAAGGCCTCTGCACAGCCGCAGAGACTCCGGCACAGCTCTGGGGGGACACCCATTTGAGAAATAATGCCAAGGAAGACTTTAAAGGACCCCGTGCTCCTATTTACCTTATAGGCTTTCACAAACCGGACAAAGACGGGAAAGAAGACAGAGGGTGGCGTCGTCTTGGGGTTTTCTCCAAAATACTTCACCACATCATCAAAAGCATCCTGTAAAGAAACAAACTTCTCTTGAGTTTCGTAAAGTCGAGCATCTGAACTTGACTCTGTGGGGGAAGAGCAGCAGCAAAGCAGCAGGGAGGATCCAGCCGCCACCACAGCTCATCTGTCCCTCTCATTTCCCCACGACTCTCTAGGGACTCCTGTTTCCTCCGAAAGCCCAGGCAAAGGTGACCAGAAGAAGGTGATAGTGCCACATAGGAATTCATCTCTGGGACCCCCTGCACTTGTGCACACCTTCATACAAACAAGAAGCTACCCCTTTTGAGAGCTTCCTAAGGCCAATGGTTTAGAAGGGATCTTAGAAGTCACTCAGACTCCAATCCCACCTCGCGGCTTCAATGCTCCTTATGGTGTTCCCACCTTAGGGACGCTCCAGTCTCCACTTAAACTGTTTCCCGGCACAAGACAGCCTCGTTTCGGAGCCATTGCACCACGTCTGCTTTCTGAGTTCCCACAAAGCTCCGCCTTCCCTTCTATGATGGCATGCACAGTCCGTTTTGGCTGTTTTTCAAATGTATACACTTAACCCCCAGTGTAGTATGAGATTTCAAGGTCAAGGCCTACAGAAACCCAACACCCTAGGCAGGAACAGAGTTTTGCTAAGCACAGGAATGACACATGTTGGCTAAAATGAATACAGGACTCACACAGAGGGAGCCTCGGAGTGGCAGGGGAGGGCAAGGGGAGAGGGATGGGCCTCTAGAGAAGAGGTGAAGACTACAAATTAGAAGAGGACAATGAGCAGAACAGGGCACTTCCAGGTCCAATAGTCATCGGTTCCATAAGAAAATCTACCCTCGGTAGACAGAGGGCAATCTTCCCCCCAAGCCAGGACTGGCACCCAGGTGGGCTTAAGGGACCCAGTCACTTCCTCATGAGTGTCCAGGGAACAAGTACTTACCTGTGCAATCTTGGCATCATCCTGCAGCTTCTTCAGCTTCCCCTCATTGTTGAGGATGAACTCCTTCAGCAGCGTGTTGTGGTCGTGCATGGTGTACTCCCTCTTGGTTAAGTCCATGCCTCTCTGGAGCTCTTTGACGTCCAGCAAAACATTCTCGAGGGAGACTGAAGCAGAGACAGCAGTGTCCCCATGAATGTCAAAACCACAGTGTGTGTGGCTGGTAAGCCCAGTTTTCAGTGGATTCCTAGGGTTACTCAAGGGCCGTAGCTCTGATTTCCAACTTTCAGAGCAGAGATCTTACAATATGAATAATTTACTAGTGCTCACTTCCGGGCACTGCATTAATTTCTAT
Source organism: Prionailurus bengalensis (assembly GCF_016509475.1). NCBI lineage: Eukaryota > Metazoa > Chordata > Mammalia > Carnivora > Felidae > Prionailurus > Prionailurus bengalensis. The sequence goes on along the minus strand of NC_057345.1, from coordinate 143,819,543 downwards.
ATATGCACTAATTCATTTGCACTATTAGCCCAATTTGCCAGCAACAAAAAAGGCAGCATAAATAGGTTATGTGGCCCTAGATTGTGCAGCTAGGAGGTGGCAGAGGTGGGGCTCAGACAACCATGGACCCCAAATCCTGGGATTATACCCAACTATTCCATTTCTCTTATAGGTGATGATAAGCTGTTGGTTGGTCTGTAGACTCAGAGGTTCCGTAACTGTGCCAGGCCCAAGATTTGGACCTCTTTTACATTTCTGTGGCTCTCCAGCAGGGGGTAGCATTTAAATGCTGAACTTTAGTTATGACTGACCCCTAGAAACCAAGCAACCTTGGACAGCTTCTTCTGGTCCATCAACCCTACTCTGTTCCTGAAGGGTTCATGTTAATGTAATGAACCCTTCTTCCATCTGCAGTGTGGCCACGCTCCCAGAGCAGGTACATTCCTGCAGCCTCCTGCAGAAGACCAGGCCCCACCTCTGGCTCCCTACTGCCCGATTCCGCTCTGCACATGGATGAATTACAGAACAGGCCAGTTATGTTTTTCCCTTGCTAGACTCACACGGTCTTATTCAACTTTGACTCCTCAATGCTTAGGACAGAGCCACGTCCACAGCAGGTACTCAAAGGTTCACTGGATAAGCAAAGGAGCAAAGGTATAAAGATTCTCTGTCAGCTCACCTGGCCACCAGAGAGAGGACACAGAAAACAATCCAGCCAGAGATCCTCAATCTCTCCACTTTCTGACTTTTTTTCAAATGACACTTTTGGGGAATCTCACTTGAGCCAAACAAATCAGCCAAAACAAAAACTTTTATAAAACGTTTTTCTTAGTTACAATTGTGATGCTAAACAATCCCTAATTTAGGCGGAGAAACCTGAAAAAAGGAAAATCACTCCACCAGAAGAGAAGTCCCAGTAACTGCGTAAGTGAGCTCTGTGCCCTCAGTGGGTCTGCTATGGCCCACACTGCATAGCCCTTCACAAAGGACCATTCCCACCTGCCTCTCAGTCTCCACTAGGGCGTCCTTGGTACCTACCCCAGCTAACAGTACATCATCTCATTCATTCGTTCGCTCATTTACTTACTCCCCCCATCAATGTGCTAGCGGCTAAGGAATTACAAAGATACATAAAAATAAAGATATTACCCATAAGTCCACAGGTTGAAACAGACATGTAAATTGTCATAGTAAAATCTGACCCATCGTGTATGAAATAGTATGGAATGCTCTATTGTAAGAACACAAAAGGAGCAGCCATTTTACTTTGACGAAGTAAAAAAAAATCTTGCCCTTAAAGATTCGATTCACCAAGTCTGAAGCAGACCTCAGGAATATGAATTTATAAAAAACACCTTGGCTGCTCAGGGTTCAAGATCCTAAAATGAGAATCAGAGTATGTAACCAACACTGAGATTAATCTGCATCTTGTTCCTTTTTCTAGCGTAACAGCCTTTGGAGAAGACATTGCACGTTAGACAGTACACTATATAAGACACAGGTTCTAGTCCTGTCTCGCTCATGTTCTACCCAGGTGACCTTGGGCAAGACAGTTAACCTCTAAAAATTTCAGTTTTCTCATGTATACATGGGGATACCATTACATACCTATCATAGCCTGGCTGGCTCAGAATCACTGAGGATTTAAATGAGAAAAATGCATAAACTGCCATAGCAAAATAACAGCCAAAAGTACTGATAATTTAGCTCCCACTCAGGCTAACGGCACAATGCTTGACCTACCACACCTGAGCAACTGGGACAGCACAAACTCAAACTGGCAGAGGCGGGGGATGATTTCTTGATTTTCATTCTCATATTTCAAGTGACAACAAGAGACTAAGAAGAACAAGAAGGACAACGAATGGAAGACAGAAGCTGCCCAGGGTCCAGAGACCGGACTCTTTAGACAGGACACAGAAGGGTCTCCCTTATGTCCCTGTTCATTATGGCTCCCAGGAGCGGGAAACACCCTGGCCCAGGTACCCCAGCAAAGAGCTTCTGATGTTTTCATCACCTTGCCTTTCCAGAGGAGTTCCGAGGAGTGGTTTAGCAGCGAATGGTTCCCCCATGATCCATGATTAAAGGCATTTGATACCCAAGAGTAACATGAATAGCTGAAATCAAGTACCTGCAGCAGCTTTCTCCACATAATGAAGCTCATTATAAAACAGGGACACTTGGTGATATTTTTCTTTTACAACATTTGAAATATAGTGCAACAGTGTTTGCTTTCGGTCTGTTGACTTTGTATCTAAGAGCTGAAAACAAAAGGAACAGGGGTTAGGGTAGAAGAGGATGAGAAAGCTGTCCATCAGGTGAAGTCCTCCCACTCAGAGTAATGGAGGACGGTACCCCAAAGTGAACCACAGGAGGGTCAAACCTGGACGTGTTCTCCCCTAAACCAACTGACTTGTAAGTGACCGCAGGACTTCTCCGCCAGGGGGTATGCTCAACACCAGCAGGACTCCAACACCAAAAACTGTTCACACATCTCTACCCACACAAAACCGTCCCACCCCACATCTGCCATACGACTTTCCCTGACTTAAAAGTGGGAAGCCCCCATTCCGAGTGCTTTCCAAAGAGAAGGAGCAGAGAAGTGAGTGTGGTGCTGGTGGTACACGGGTACTCCCTATGTGGCAGGACTCCCACAATGCAGTCTACTCATTTTCAGTTCAGCTCTCTCATTCCCCAGCCTCCGTGACCCGAAACAGCTGGGCTTGCCACACACGACCATCTTGGGGCCAGGAGTAGGACCAACTAGACACTCGCTACCAAACAGCCATGTCTCCCCAGGGCTCAGGACTCTGCCTGAGCAGAGCTCAACCTTCTCATGTGGAAGCCACATTAGCCCCAGCCGTGGGGGAGAAGGTTATCACTGCCCACATGTTAGATAACTCTGAAAAACAGCATACTCTTTTCCATCCAGAGGGGAATTTTTTTTTAATGTTTATTTATTTTTGAGAAAGAGAGAGAAAGAGAGACAAAGCATGAGTGAGGGAGGGGCAAAGAGACACAGAATCTGAAGCAGGGCTCCAAGCGCTGAGCTGTCAGCCCGACGCAGGGCTCGAACCCATGAACCACGAGATCATGATCTGAATGGAAGTTGGATGCTCAACTGAGACACCCAGAAGCCGCCCCCCCCCACCCCGCTTCTTTTTTTATTTAGAAAACACAGAAAAGTAAAAAGAAGCACTTTGAAACAAAAACCCTAATTCTATCCAACCTCTGTTGATATCTTTACCTACTTCCATTCAGTTTTTTTCCTGCATTTTTTGCGTGGGTGAAATCAAACTGCACATGAAATTTATACCCTCCTTTCTTTTCCAGACACATTTTTTTAAAACAATTTTTAATGTTTACTTTTTTATGTTTATTTTCATTTTTGAGAGAGAGAGAGAGAGAGAGCGAGCACGCACAAATGGGGGAAGGGCAGAAAGAGAGAGAGAGACACACAGAATGTGAAGCAGGCTCCAGGCTCTGAGCTGTCAGCACAGAGGCTGACATGGAGCGTGAACTCACAGACCATGAGATCATGACCTGAGTGAAAGTTGGATGTTTAACCGACTAAGCCACCCGGGCACCCCTATTGATTTTTGAGAGAGAGAGAGACAGACAGACAGAGAGATAGAGAGAACACAAGTTGGGGAGGGGCAGAGAGAGAGGAAGACCCAGAATCTGAAGCAGGCTCCAGACTCTGAGCTGTCAGCACAAAGCCGGACACAGGGCTCGAACTCACAAGCCTCGAGATCAAGACCTGGGCTGAAGTCAGACACTTAACCAAGTCACCCAGGCACCCCACAAAATTATTTCTTTGAAAATTCTTCACAAACATTCTAAGAGTTAAAGAAGAGTTCATCATATTAACTACTGTTATATTTAATAATTTTCCAAAATGATGGATCTTTACATTGTTGCTAATTATTTGCAATTATAAACTAAATATAGCATCCATAATTCAGATTCTTGAGGAAAGAGTCCCAGAAATGGAAACACTGGGTCATAGGGCTTGAGTATTTTTAAAGTTCTAAGCGCCTGCTGCCCAGTGACGTGCCAGAAAATGTGTACCCATTCATCCTCCACTTATAGCAATCTTCATCAAAACATCCTACCCCACTTCCAAGAGCAGACTCCACTCTGGGACTTAATCTCTGCCGGTTGTTTTGTCCCTTATATAGCTCTTATAGTTCTTTCAGTCCACTCACCAGATCTAAACTCTGAAGTTTAAATCCATAAACTGCTCCTCGCTTACTGCTATTCATATAGTTTCCAAGGGCCAAGATAATCTGCAAAAGAAAAAAAAAGAGACAGAGAGAGAGAGAGAGGAAAGAGAGGCCCATCAGAACAGCATCCCAGGTATTCCCAGGCCAACGAATGTGGCTGGAGTCAGCTCTTCCCTACGTGTATACAAAGAAAACTTTACTTGCCTCCAGAATTTTCTTGAGTTTTTGGGATGATTTTATAGAGACAGATGCTGCTATAATTGAGTGCAGTTGCTAGATTCCATTCAAAGGAAGGAAGGGGGTGAAAAAAAGAGACATGTTAAAAATAAGAAACTCTAATTGGAAACTAAAAATTTAACACAGAAGAAAACAGACCTGCATTTAGACCTTAAATATGCTGAGATTCTATTTTTCTTCAACATAACAAATTTAACTTGTCCTGCTAGGTCTTAGGTAACCATATCATTACATGCAAGCTCTCTCTAAGTATATGAAATAAGAAGAAATGTCAGAACTTATCACAAAATCTGTAACCAATGGGACTCAGAGCACAGAATCCACAGCATCTTCTAGTAGAACTCAATTCCCTGCCCACCTCCTCACATCATGTAAGACAATATGTTTTTAAATGAATGGAGCTGTCCAAGAATGAAAACAAAACACCAAAGGAATATAATCAACCTCCAGAAGTTCTCAGAACATGTGTTGAACAGACATGCTACTATAGTCGGTAATTAACAAGTTTATTTAGAAACAGAACTGGGAAAGAACTATTTATGATATTTATGTTTATAATATTAATAAGTCTCTACCAGATTAACACAAAGGGACAAGAGATGGTTGGCTCTTATTTCTGCATCACCACAGTGTACTATAACAAATCTCCAAGGAAAAAGACTCCTGTGGTAAATTTACAATGCTTCCAATTAAAGCTATGTACTGAGGTGGAAACCCAGAGGACATCCGTAGACACAGAAAATGGCATTCTATGGAGGAGAATAGCAATACGGAATATGGAAATCCACTATTTTCACATTACTTGGCATAAACAATGTGAAAAAAAAATTGCCAAAATAAAAGTGCAATCTAGAAAGTTCTGGGAAGGAGTCTTTAGAGCCCATGACGCTATGTGCAAATTCTGGAAGAGACTTAAAAGAAGAAAATGATTCTATATCTCTCTGGACCCTCTCCCCTGCCAGAGTTGGTCCACTCACAGGAGTCAGCATCTGAATGCTTTCCGCAAAGTTCCCAATGAAGGCCATGATGGTCATCTTCTGCATGAGTCTCTCAATTTTACTGAACTGCATCATGAACCGGTCTTCATCTGACAAGTTCTCCAGGGGCTTCCTTTCCCGCTCATAGAGCCGGAACACTTTGACCTCATTCTCAGTTGGCAAGAACCTCATCAAACATTCTACAAAGTCTACAGGCAATGTCTTCAAGTCAAATCTGAAGACAGATGTGGACATGTCAGTGTTAGAGTGAACACCTCCTACCCTTTCAACCACACCACCATTTAGTCCTACCCATAAACCACCAATGCAATGAGTTGACGATGCCTATAGCTGAACTGTGAAGATGCCAATCGGTGCTGGCTCCTGACTGTCCAACAAATAGCTGCTTTCTGAGAACCCACACCTTATCACAATAGCCATGCTCAGTTTTTAGCCTACTACTATAGCTTTAAGTCTCTAGAAATCAACAGTAAATGACAACAGGAAGAGCAAGAAGGCAGGCTAAAACATCTGATGGTTAAGTGGTTCAAGGACACATAAGTGGTTTTTAAGGCCTATGAAGTATTGCTAATTAGGGAAATTAATATTACACAATTACAAAATATCGGGTAAACTCTAATATATTTCAATTAAACCAACAGTCTGGGGTATTTTTTTCTTCTTTAGAAAAAAATGTATCCAAATGCCTGTACAAAATGGATGCTGTGGCTTAAATGCATACATCCCTTCAAGGTAAACAAGATCTTTTTAGATATATGCTCAATTTGAACAAACCAAGTATTTGCTACAACCTCTAATTTCTTCCCTGGACAATCTTTGTCTGGCAAAATAATATAATTACATCTAACTATCATGACAAATAAGGTATATGCAGGTTAAAAACCAGAATGCATATGACGTTTCAACATCAAAAATCAGAACAGAGTATAAGATACACTAGATTACTGGATTACAATCCAGACTGAGAACATGAAATTGGAACAAATGATTTCTGAGGGTCAAATACTCCTCCATGAATCTCTCACCGAAATTTATGAAATACAAATTTACGGGGCGCCTGGGTGGCTCAGTCGGTTAAGTGGCCGACTTCGGCTCAGGTCATGATCTCACAGTCCGTGAGTTCGAGCCTCGCATTGGGCTCTGTGCTGACCTCTCAGAGTCTGGAGCCTGTTTCAGATTCTGTGTCTCCCTCTCTCTCTGACCCTCCCCTGTTCATGCTCTGTCTCTCTCTGTCTCAAAAATAAATAAACATTAAAAAAAAAAAAAAAAAAGAAATACAAATTTACAATGAACTCATTCCTAACACATCTAAAACATTTGTTCTTTATCATAGTTGAACATCCTCATGACCACAAGAAGGGCCGGAAGATTCCTCTAATAGAAAGCAAATAAAACGAATGCCTTCTCTGCAGTTCAAGGATAAAAAAAAGAACTGAACTTTGTTTAAAATTTCCTGAAAGTTGCTAAAAGAAACAGGAATCACATTCCTATTGTTATGAATTAAAAGATGCATCTGTATCCCATTTGCATCTGGCACTGAACTGTATCATTCCACAAATGCCATCAAATTTGTATTCAACACATCTAGAGAGAATTCAGATGCTCCAGAGAAGAGTGACAGTCTCTCCCTTTCCTTAGCTCGGGTAATTCTCCATCCTTTGTATGTAAGCGTTGCTCTAGGCATATAGGATACCAGACCAAGTAGATAAGTGATGCCACAATCCACTTGTCATTCTTCTCAAATAAATGTCACTCTAAGATGGCACTCCCAAGGAGTATTTCTGGCCCACCCCTTTGGTGGCAGCATTTCATTCAACACTGATGTCACACGTACGTAACAAAGGGAATCTGTGGTGTGTGGATATCAAGAACTGCCCCACCTTTTATCTTTGATCTTGCCCTGCTACTGAAATATTTGTTACCTACCAATTCAGCACTTGCTTATTTTCAGTTTTATCCTATAAATTTATCAGAATCTAACTTTCCAGAATGCCCTGAACTTACACATGGATAGCTTTACATATCTCGTCAGCAGTCTTTCCAGCTTTCCTCAAAGTTATGGCTAGATTTTTGGCCCTATTTGCTTCCAGTAACGTCACTTTGTTTGATCCCTTCTGTGTTATCTTCTGTTTGCTTGAAGAAAGATCAATGGCAGGACCTTGAGCTTTTGTCTTAAATATTTCCTCAAATTCATCCACATTTAAATCCTGGAGTAAAAAGAGATGAAACAGGCAAATTGGATTATACTTAAAAATTAACTCAGGTAACCATTTTGACAGTTTCTTAAGCATCAAAGAACTTACTTTTTCTACTCAGTATTTACCTTTGATCAAGGCTTGGTCTATCTTCCTGTTTGTGCTATGGCATGACTTAGGCCACACAGACAGCCATGAAGGTCTAAAGAAGAGAGCTGATTCCACCTGGCCAATTCAGCTGCCTTTCACTAATTACCTTGCAGAGCTGGCCACCACAGACTAAAGGATCCATCAAACAGCTAGTGAGTGTAATTATTGAGTTCTTATTCACTTGTAGTTCAATAAAGGGTTCTTATGCCCTTTTATAAATTAAGGGCAGGGTTTGTGTCAGATACATATTTTGTGGCGTCTACTGAAGATCATCAAAACCACTCCATAGTAACATAACTTTTAAACACAGTTTTGAAACAATCTTGCAAAATACTGTCCTATTCTCTAATATTAGAGAATTTTCTTTCTTCTTTCCATCAAGGCATTTAAAATACTAGCATTTTATTGCTGAAACTTCCAGGTTAGCAGAGCACCCATTTGAACTTTGTCACACAGAGAGCCAGCCCCTAGTTTCTAACCAGCAAGAAAAATACCTCCAGAATCCGCTCATCATCAATTTCATTGAAGACTGTGCCATTGATCTGATTTGGCTTCAGGGCAACCCAGTTAAAAACTGGCATTCTGAATTTCGTCTTGATTGGCTTCTTAATTTTCACAGCTACAGAAGTCAGAGAGGATCAAATTAAGATTCCACCCAAACCCCATGACTCTCAAGAACAATCAGAGTAGTCCTTGCAGATGCCACTTAAACACTGCAGGAACACTGGCAAGAGGTGCCCAAGTGTTTTTAAACACAGAAAACATCACACATGGCTTTGGCAAGAGTAATCTGAGGTTTATCATTTGGTTGACTGATGCAACACTGTAGGAAAGTTTTCTAAGAGCCAGGGTTTTGTTTTTTTTTTTGTTTTGTTTTTAATGCAGGCAAATGGATTGCTGCATTACAATCACAATGTTAGGACAATGTGTAGGACAAAGTACTGGGGAGCAAAAATTATTAATGATGTTAGTAGACAGCAGAGAGGACAAATACTCAGTGACACTGGTGAATGTGAGTCAGATTTTGAAATCTTAAATTCTCAGTTCTAGAACATACATTTCCAAACCAATCTTAAAAGATGATCAGGGACTGCAGGGAGTGGCTGTCTATACCACCAGGAATGTGACGTCAAGACTGACTTTCTGTAACGTCGAGCAGCAACGCATTCTTGTGAACAATTTTGACAATGGGGATTATATTCAGGCTGAGTTATTCCAACCACACCAAGGGCCATGAACAGCCCCAAACAGAAAATATTTAAGATGACAGAAGGGGTGCTTAGAAATTAGGATTAGTACTGCTTTTTGAGACTGGCCACAGTCCCTTCCCCCTTTTTTAAGGAGCAAGTGCTCCCCAGGAGTCAGCTAGATGCAGCTAGAAGGTATCAATGAACCCATTAAAAAACACAGAAAACCTCTTAATAGAGAGGAGGGGATCTATCTTCCAGGAGTCAGGTAAGGAACTGCCGACTCCTCTCACTGTGGGGAAATGAGCTAAAAAAGGAAACCCATTAAAAACTCCATTAATTAAGGACACATCATAAAGCAGTCTTCCAGACCCATCTAGCTAGACGCATGTACCCTCTTAAGTCTATCCCGGGACACCCACCACACTATTTGGGAGCTTCACTATCTGTCATCATCAGCACGGGAGAGAACTGCAGTGCACAACAAAATAAACCCAACGTACGCTGGGCCTTTACCTGGCTGCCTGCCATTCCTCCAGAGTTACGAAAGCCATATAAACAGCAGGAATGTCATCTGATAAATCCACAGAAAAGCATGCAGGAATACAGAAACACTGCCTTTGTAAACCAGGCCTTTCTACCACCACGTGACACCTTAGTCCCCACCCCCAGAAGTGTTGGATTGCTCACTGCCCTTCATTTAGGTCTACACTGCCCAGGAAAACCCATGTCCTCCACAGGACAAAGAAAGAGACCTTCCTCTAATCTGGCCTTTGAACAACATGGAGGGAGAAAAAGCAAGAGTAGAGGAAAAGCTGTACAGGGATCTTTCCACAGTCTGAGCTGGCGGGTTGGTGCCATTTGACTCCACCATCCATCCACGGATACCGCAGGCCTCAGGACACTGGCTAAAAGTCATTCCATCTGCAGCCACGCTACTTCTAACTCCTCAGCAAGATTAAAAATAAGCCTGAGATCAGAACACGGGCAAAAATAGGTCATCTTCAGAAAGGTGATCCTAACTCCCAATCGGGAATGGGGGGGGGGGGGGGGTGGATTGTAGAAGGAGAGGCCTACAGGTGACCATGACAGACACAGTGCTCGCAGGGTTCAGGCTGAAGGCAGTGGCTCCACGTGGTGGTAGGTGTTCCATGGAGAGAGCTGGAGATCAGTGGGAAAGGCCTGGAAACACAGCACCTAGAAGCCTGTCCTTGTCCTGTGGAGCAACTACCCTTTCTCCCCCAGAATAAATCTAAAATCCTCCTAGAATTGATGCCTTGGATCCAACTATGACAATTAAACTAAAAGGGAAAAACAAAACAGAACAAAACAACAACAACAACAACAACAAAACCCACTCCTTTTCTCTTAGGGGGAAAGGAATATGGCATATAAAATCCAGGCTGTCTGCTCGCCGAGCCACAATCTATTTTACTAAAATGCACGAGCAAACCTGGAACAACAGTCAGCCAACAGCGAGACTTCCCACAGACACAGGGTCAAAATGCAATGGTTCAATGTAAGATGGAGTGAAAACATGTCAAGGCACAGTGTGACCAACAGGAACACATGGCAAACACTCAAAACACTCAGTGAGGAGCAACCTACAGAAAAGCTTGATTGGCCCATCTTTTGTGGAAGCAGAGAGAACAAAGAAAATATAAAAAAAAAAAAAAATTAGATATGGTTAGAGTCAAGCCACTCAGCAATTCACGCACTTTTAGCAGAGAATTTCATGCTTCTTGGACACATTTCACAAGGCAGCACAGAGCCAAAAATTCATTTCCATTCGGACCTGCCTTGAAGACTCCCTTATTATTTTGTTTTAAAAAGTAATCCTTTTTAGAAAAGGGGAAAAAATGATTTCATTATAGTGGTCCCAAACAGCCATACTGAATTGTGCTAGGTCTTGCAGAAGAAATGAGAAATGTTTTAATGAAAAATAATCAGCCAAGTATAAATTCTCATCGTGAACTTCCAAAGCACATTCTCCCAAAGAGACAGCACAGCAGTCTGTTACAGATGACCGAAGCAGGAAATGGGAGCCAGACTGCTCCGTCAAAGATTTGAGGAAGAAGCCTTACCCTTCAAATATACATTCCACACTATGTTTTCTCTCTAAAATGCAAAGAAAACTAGATAAAATTAGAGGACCTCGTTCAGGTCCCGTCTTAGCCACCAAGCACACACCTGCTCATTGCCTTGTTGAAGAGATAGGCCATCCTGTTGCCCATGGATCCCAGGGCCTAGCAATGTCACAGGCTTCTGAGTTCCGGGAGCCCTTGGTATATCATCCCAGCTCTGTCTCTTGGCCCTACTGGGACATCCTGACTCTGTCTGGCCTCTTGATTCCAGGGAGAAAGTTACCCAACACACTGGCAACACACCTCACAAAATGTGCTCCATAATGATCTCATAATCCTTAAATCTTATAAAACAGAACATCTTGTAGTCCATCAATGGACACTTACGGCACTTAGAGAAGTTTCATAAATCCCACATACGGTCCTCTAAAAATGGTGTAAGACACATAAGGGACAACTTCCAACTGCAGAACCTTGAAGGTAGCAGTGGTCATCAGCTGAACAGAGAGTTCCACACTCTAAAGATGAGGCAATTGAGGGGCGCCTGGGTGGCGCAGTCGGTTAAGCGTCCGACTTCAGCCAGGTCACGATCTCGCGGTCTGTGAGTTCGAGCCCCGCGTCGGGCTCTGGGCTGATGGCTCAGAGCCTGGAGCCTGTTTCCGACTCTGTGTCTCCCTCTCTCTCTGCCCCTCCCCCGTTCATGCTCTGTCTCTCTCTGTCCCAAAAATAAATAAACGTTGAAAAAAAATTTAAAAAAAAAAAAAAAAAAAAAAAAAGATGAGGCAATTGAGAGAGCCTGCAAATTTTTAAAGTTAAGTAGCGAGAAGAACCCAGGCAAAAAAATTAACCAGAGAGGACAAGCGTTCTACCAGAGGGAGCCCTGGACCTGTGCATTGTAGCCTCATGGCTCTTTCGCTTCGCCAAAGCAGTTTTGAGTTCTAGAGGAGAGCTCGAGCGAATGGGAGTGGAGGCTCTGCCACACGGAATTTTTGCCAAGGACAAAGGAAGTAGTAGCAAAGGAGACACCCCATAGCAGCCGTGTCTCCGGGCGCTACAAGGAAAGCCTCATCAGTGAGCCAGGTGTACATGCCAGTTCCAGGTTTTCACACTCAGTCACTGAGAGCAGCCTGTTGATGGAATGGATTCCTGGGGCTTCTCAAGAGGTTTTGGTTTGCTTACATTCCAAAACCCAACAGTTCCATGAAGATACACCTTCAACTTTTGTCCTTCAGAAGCAATAGAAGTTCTAGAAGAAAGTACTAAATGGGGGAGACCTTGAAAGGTAGAACTAAATCACTGTATTACTGTGAACATTACTTTCAACAAGCATCTTATTTCTTTCTCTGACAATTTTGTGGAGGTTGGGGTGGAAGTAAACACCACAGCTTCGACGTGAATTAAGGAGGTTGCTCTGGGTCACTCAGATGAATGTGCCCTAATGGCTAGCCAGTACAGCTGCTGCTGGGACACTCTTGAGGGATGGAGTGGGCAGCCTGGAAAGGTCTTACAGCTAAGATGGTCATGTAGACATTGGACAAAATGCTCTGGGAACTACCACTCGTGTAAGAGTGGTAGTTCTGCATCAGAAATAAGAGACCTCACCAAGAGACAGACGTAGAGGACGAAGCAGAATTATCTGATGTCACGCAGACATGACATGGCAAAGCTCAGAGCAATTCAAAATGCCAGGGAAATGCTCCATGACTGAGAAAATCGCTGTGGTATTTTAGAAAATAGTAAAAAGTCACTTCCAACAGACAGAAATCAGAACTTCTATTTCAAGGCATTAGAACGACTCTCTTCTTCTCGCCCCCCACACACCCTATTTCTGGTGAGGGGTGCCGCATTCTACCCTGGCTAGCAGGAGGGCAGCATGTGCTATGCGGAAGCATTTCAAGGCACACAGATACTGCTTTTGGCAACATCTTCCCTTGAAGCTTCAGCTCCACTATAGTGAATTCTATCTTCAAATGCACAGGAGAAATGCCTGGAAACCTACATCAGGCAATCACACAGAAAGGCATTTTCTCCTTTTGTAAACAACATTGTAAATACCTTCCAAAAACAGAGCTCTGACTACGACAGATGTCCACAGGTGTTTGATGAACCCATGAAAATGCGCTTATCCCTAAGAAGGTAACTAGTTTTCCTTCTCTTTCCTAGTGGGGAGAGTGGAAAGTGGGAAGACTGGAAAATCAGAACTCCCTGCTAGAGAGAGCGTAACAACAGCTACTCAGAGAAAAATGCCTCCTGTGAAGAACTTCCCCTTTACTGGCTACATTAGCAGGAATGATATTAAGAGGAGATACATGGGACTGCACGAGACTTGGACTTCCAAAGAACGGCTTTAAGGCCTCCAGGGGTAACACAAATGAGTATTTCTTGCACAAGTACCCAGGACTCCATTCTAAGCTCTTACCTGCTAGTCCTGAGTTGAAAACCACTGTGGGTGAGGACGTCCCAGGCAGCGGGGGTGCAGAGGGAGGAGGTGGGGGAGGTAAAGGAGGAGCTGGCACAGTCTCAGCTGCAGGACCTGGGAGAGGAGGGGGAGGGGGAGGGGGTGGAGGCGGTGGGGGAGGGGGAGGGGGTGGTGGCGGTGGTGGCATAGGTGGCGTTACTGGGCCATTTTGCACTAGCAAAAAAAAAAAAGAAGACACAAATTGCCTTTGAAAATAGAAGAACGGTTTCACCTGCTGGATGTCACACGCACATAAAAGAATCCAAAATCAAAATCATGAAAAGGACACAGGATTTTTTTCAGTGACTCTAAAATCTACTCAGTGAGAAATAAAGAATATACTGCAGCATATGTAAAATGAAGTTTCATAACCTAAATCTCAAAATGTAAAAATTTTTTAAAATCAGTGAGTAAAAGAAAATGCCAAGAAAAGCAAAGTGCACAAATGGACAGCGGATAAAAGAAGAAATACAAATATCCCAAATACTACCCTCAATTCTCCTACCAGGCTCCTCACCTGCTTCAGGTGTGTCTGACGATGGAGGTAGTGGTGGGGGAGGAGGGGGCAGGGGGCCCGAGGAGGCAACCCCCATTGCTGGTCCCACAAAGTTACCCACTGCCACCTCTGACCCTGTGGACAATGTGCCAGAAGCCACAACTGGCAGAATGGCAATGTCCCCATCCCCTTTCTTCTGAATTTTAATGGTCCCTTGTTTCTCCAGTTCATGAATCTTTTTTTCCAGGGTAGACTGTCTTTGAATGGCTTCTTCTTTTTCTTTGACCATTTTCCTTAATGTGTGAACCTGGGTATTTGCATCTTTGTAGATTTCCTGCAAAAGAGTTCGCAGTCACCAGTCTATCTTCATGCAACATCCATACCTCTTACCATCAGATTGGCAAATTGAGGATCAAAAAAATAACCAAACAAGGGGCATCTGGGTGGCTCAGGTGGTTGAGCATCTAACTTTGGCTCAGGTCATGATCTCACAGTTCGAGAGTTCGAGCCCCACACTGGGCTCTGCGCCTATAGTTCGGAGCTCAGAGCCTGAAGCCTGCTTCTGGTTCTGTGTCTCCCTCTCTCTCTGCCCCTCCCCTGCTCACACTCTATCTTTTCCTCAAAATTAAACAAACATTAAAAAAAAATTTTTAAGAAAATAACCAAAAAAATTAAAAAGAAGGATACTGATATACACATAAGAATTCTATAGAACTCAGCCTCCTATAAAAGTCCTATTCATTCTCAATTGTTCACTGGTAATGCATGCAATATACTCTAGCAATTGTTATCACCAATATAGTTCTTTCCATTAATAAGTACAGCTAACTCAATTTTCCCTGCAGGTGGAGACAAGCAAGGCAGAGATGACCCAAAAATAATTTTATAGCTGACTTTGGAATATCCCGAGGATATTCTGGTGGGGCAGAATGTTTTCCTTTTTACTTGTTTTAAAATTCATTTGTAACTCCTAGACACGTATCGGCTAACAGTAGACAAAAGTCCCTAAGTCAGATTTGGATAGAAGTCAGACTGGGATTAAAAATCTGCAAAGCATAGAAGAATCTACTCATGAATACCCAGGGGCTGACTGTTCTTGAATGGGTTTCTCTGGCCTTCACAATGCCCTCCTACAAGCTTAGGACAGCAATCACTGTAACCTTTTCCTTTTGGTTTGCAGTTAACAGAACAGGCCAATGCTTCCCTCTACTAATTACTTTTTTCTGTCCAGGTTTTTAGCAGAAAACAAAAAAGTTACAATTTTCAACTTAAAGGCTGTCCTCGTTCCTTTCATAAGGGGCTCACGCAGGTTCCAGGGAAAGGATTTTTCTGGAACTTACTTGCTGGGTCTTGCACATGTGATCTCTCACCACAAACCTCCAGCAGGCAGGGAAACATTCTTCACACCCTGTCTATTATTAATAATCTGAGAGTCTGACTTGAATTGAGTCCATATGCTACAACTCTGTCTCGATGGCGTGCCAAAAAATAAATTTCCTAGAGTTAACTGTAGGACATGTCAAAATATCAAGCAACACACACAGACATGATAAGCATCGCGTAAAATGTGCCATTTCATCAACGATGGTGTAGAGGCAAGCCATTTGCCTGAAAGCCCTCCAGGCATTTTGGTGACTTTATGTTCTGCACAATTCCAAACACACGGATGGCACTCCATAAAAACCTGACATGTAAGGTAAAACAATGCTAAGGCCAAATAAAATAGCTGGGATCATCTGATAATAAAATGGATTGGTTTTGCTTTGCCTTTTCTTTTCTTTTTTTTTTTTTTTTTAATTCTTTTGGTGAATGACATTAGATCTTGCCTGTGTTGTGATTTCACCGTTTCCACGGCAACCACCAAATCTGGTTCCAAGTAGAAGCAAAGCAAAAAAATACAAAGAAGTCCAAGTCCTAGTAAAAATAAATAAGTGGCATGAATTAAATCCGTGCTGTGTTTTTATTTCCAAGCAAATGGGTGATCCACTGAATCAAGTCAGACTTGTCCAGATGGGAAAATATTGTTGCTCTCGAAAACTGTGATAAGGAAGCACTGAACCCCCAACATTTGATTGCAAACACATGTGTATCCATCCCTAACTATGTGTACTTTTCATCTGAGTATCGCCTCTGAAATGATTCCAATAAATACGTTGCATCAATGCATTCCTCTGACATGAATGTAGTCCACATTCTACTAAAGCTGGGGCACCTTCCCTGCAATGCCCATCTGGGGCAGCTGCCGTCAGCACACTCACTCGAACAACATCTAGCTCCTTGTTCCTCTGCATCAGCTGCTTTTCCAGTTCCACAATCTTGGACATGGCTTCGTTCTCTGTG
Organism: Prionailurus bengalensis; assembly: GCF_016509475.1. Classification (NCBI taxonomy): domain Eukaryota; kingdom Metazoa; phylum Chordata; class Mammalia; order Carnivora; family Felidae; genus Prionailurus; species Prionailurus bengalensis. The sequence continues at coordinate 143,803,172 of NC_057345.1, read as the reverse complement.
TCTTGCAGCTTTTCAGACAACTATAAAGGTATAAAAGAGAAGCTGTGTCACAACACACAACCATTCTCATCAGATCCTCGGTTCTCAGAAAGTAGAGCTCTATTGGGGCCTGGAGTCCTGCATGTGTTCTACAAGCTGTTTTTATGGAAACATTAATATTCATAATACGATTCTGAATACCTATTTGTTTCTAATAGGAATTAATAATTTATACATGATCCTTAATAAAACCCATGTCAGTTCCTTGGTGTTTCAACATATACAGTGTACCTCCCTCAATTTCCTCAGGGGCTGGCAGAAGGGGCTCACCAACGTGAGCCTGCAAGGGTGGGAAACAGGAGGTGAGGCAAGAGGGGAAGTTCACCTTTCCTTCACTAAGAAAAGGCCATTAGGCACAAGCTTTTGAAATTTATCAGTCCAGAAAACATGGTTCTGTTATTACAGAACACCAGCTTAAAAAATAGTACTGCTTGTTTTGACCCAAACTAACCCAAGTAATAAAAGTTATTTGGAGGGACAGTTCAAATAAACAGGCAGCCTACTTCAAAAGTGGGTTATGTGAGGCTCAGTCGGTTAAGTGTCCGACTCCGGCTCAGGTCATGAACTCATGGTTTGTGGGTTCGAGCCCCCACCCCATCAGGCTCTGTGCTGACAGCTTGGAGCCTGGAGCCTGCTTCGGATTCTGTGTCTCCCTCTCTCTCTGCCCCTCCCCTGCTCATGCTCTGTCTCTGTCTCAAAAATAAATAAAACATTAAAAAAAAAAAAAGTGGGTTATGTGAGTATGGTTATGGACAGCTGGCTGAGACTTCAAGAGGAAGATAGTGTGAGCCACGTGTTAACTAATTACTTTTCCCACAAGCCTCTGAAAGTGAGCTACTTCTGATTTCCCACATCTCACTGAAAACAATCACAAGTAAAGAACACCGGAGAGGCAAGGTGAGGAGGAAGGGTGGAGGTTAAAATGCTGATCAGGTTCAGAATAGGATACGAATCTTTCAGGGCAAGGCCGATAAATGCCCTTCCTAAGCAGGTGCCAAGCAGGTCACTACAACACTTAACAAAGGGGGGGTGGGGCGCAGCAGGAATGGCTGGCTCACCAACTTGGCTTAACCACAGCCATGAAGATGCCCATTTTCAGAGTGAGGGACAAAGGTGAAGGACGTCACACACATACAATACTCTCAACTAAGAAAGTGTAGAGGGAAATAATCGGACCATTCAAATGGGAAAATAATATTGCTCTAAAAAGAGACAATTCAATTACAGCCAAGGACACTGTCAAGCAGAATTTAACAAACAAATCTGGTTCTCACAATGCTTAGGTCTTTAAGAAGCACCATTTTTCTGTTCATTCTCACAATATTCAAATATTTGCTTAATGGATGAATAAATGGACAACCTCTGAAGGCCTTTAGACTTATATTCAACTTAGTCTGTGGTGAAATAAATCCCTCAAATCAAAATAAGTCCCTGCCCTGAGACAGAGTTAATGTAACACTGATAGGACACTCCTCAAAGAAGAAGATTTAAGGGAACGCTCACTAATTTCCTTGAAAATTCTTGTAGCTGAAATGAATTTTTACTGCACGTGAGTAAGCATAAGGCAGGACTAGAAGACTGGCCATCAAGAAGAAACAAGACCATCCTGTCCACGGGCCTGTATGGACACATTCAGCAGAACCTGACTTATATTCAGAAGACCAGGAGTGAAACAGAACTTACTGATACGTCACACCAAACTTCCAGGGGCACCTGGGTGGCTTAGTCAGTTAAGCATCTGACTTCACCTCAGGTCATGATCTCACGTTTCATGAGTTCAAGCCCCACGTCGGGCTCTGTACTGTCAGTGCGGAGCCTGCTTTGGATCCTCTGTCTCCCCTCTGTCTCTGCTCCTTTCTACTTGTTTTTTTTCCTCTCTCTTTCTAAACAAACAAACAAACTTTAAAGAAAAAATAAATCCAAACTTCCAAAGAAATTGAAATGTGTAGCAATGGCAGTTCCACTGAGGGACTGGGTTGGGTGGGAGGTGAGGAAGACACTGATAATGGTCTATTCGCTCTGGGGCTTATTTTAGCACAAAGCGCTAGAACCCATCCTCCATGGGCCCGTGTGAACGCATGTGGTAGAAGATGACTTATATTCAGAGAGTATGAGTAGAAAGGTCTTCACATCAGCCCAAATTCACATATTCAAGTTTCATTTCCCCTCTACATGGCGCCAATCACCTCACCCTCTGGGGTAAGTAAGATGGCCAGGAAATCTGGGCTCAGCAGAAACTGAGCAGGTGAGCTAAGGCAAGGCAATGGATTCCCTTTAGTTTTAAGTAACGAACATGCCTTGTTTGAAAGAACCCCGGGTGGCTTTTGACAGCTCTCGATCTCAAGCTGCAGTTCATCCCTATACTCCAAATCCTTTCATTTTCTGCGGTAACAGCCAACACTCATTCTGCTTGGCACCCAGTTACACAAAGACAGTTTTTCCTTTCCCAAGATGTAGTTACATGAGAAATGTTCTCCTCCAGCTCTTCCACCCTCTCCAAGGCTGCATTCTTGGTTTCAGCATCTTCCAGCAGAGCTCCCACGTCAAATACGTTGTCCAGGTAAGCCTGAATCTGCACCTGCAGCTTATCACTCTCCGTGTGCTTCAGTTTCTAAAAATCAAAACACAAGAGAAGGCGGTGTCAGCACAGCTGTGGACACAGAGCATAATGATACCACAGCCTATGTGGTTTTTGTTTGTTTCAACAGTCCAATCTGTGCCAAGAGAGGGTTTGATGTAGCATCCTCCTCACGACAATTACGGAGTGTTCTTCTAAGAAGGTATAATCACATTAGTTTCCGATGAACACCCTCTTCCAAATATATACAAGTTTCCTTCCTAATCCTTCCCAAAGATATAGTCCCCATGTAGGCATATTCCAAACTAATACATCTTGACACAGGTGAAATCGGACTATAGAAAAATTAAGAGCAGCTGCAGAAGGAGCAACAGTCCCACGTAACAAATTTGAGAGGCATCTGTGTGCAAGAGGTGGTTACGGTAGCAGCAGTAATTTGCCTGGGCAGAGATGGTAATTCCAATGAGGATTAGGTTGGATGGGAGGTGGAGAAGACATGGGTAGAGAGTGAAGTAGCCAGGGGACTTATTTCAGCATAAGTTGCTAGAATCTGCCTTCCATCATAACTTCCTTAAGATACTGCCCCAGCATAAGGAGTTCTGGGCTTCCCAAAGCACAGCTCAGGAAGCCACTCATTGCATTACAGACCCAGGCATCCAAAGGAAGTCAACCAGCTTTAAGGTGAAATTAGAGGTCAAGGTAACCTATGAATCTTCCTTACAAGTAACACAAGTCCTGACTTCCCCTGGGGGAACAGATGAGTGGCTAGGATGGCATACAGATGACACCAATAAATACTTACTGAACAAATCAATGGCCACTAACAAGGCTGGGTTTCTGTAAACGAATGAAGTATTTATTATGTGCTTATAACATTAATCTTCTAACCACCTCTATGAGGGTCCAGAACCAACACACCACAAAAATTAAAGAAATACAGAGTTTGGGGAAAATCTTCAACTTTTCAGAGGACTTAGGCTCGACATAAATTCTAAGAGGGATTTGCTCCTAGGTCTAATCTGGAATTCTTCAACTTAGTGTGCCCTAAAGAGAGTATGTTCCATCTTAGTTTAAGAGTACAAACTGAAAAAGACATCTCAGTAAGGACGAAGCCTAGAAAGGGAAATGAGGAAGCAGCTCAGAAGGTTATTTCACAAAGTACACAACGAGTAACAGGCACTCCCTAATGTGTTATGATTCGCCATCGCAGCCTTGACCTGAAGGAGCTCAGCACGACCATCACAAAATGGAACCCAGAATGCCATTAGCAATCTATACACCCCATTTTTGCTCAAATACGGCCACTCCCAGGGTACGTAGGGAAAGAGGATAGAGAAACCTTGACCTCAGAGCAGGAAAAACCTCTCAATACCATATTCTGTCAAAGATATTAGTGATAACTTAGATAAGAAAACAATTCAAACGACTCTTTAATGAAAATCCATCAGACTCTCCCTGAGTACAGTCCTTAGACAACTTTAGGCCAGTATACCCTGGGGCAGCCTGGCTGGTCTGATAAGCCAGCTGATGAGCTCAGAGAGTAACCAATGCTACGATTCTGCCTCACAGTAAACTGTAATTCCCTGGCTTCGGTCCTGACGAAGATGGGCAGCTGAAATCCAGAGATGTCCAAGGGAAGTGCTTATATCTCTTCTTCAGGGCTAGAAACAGATTTGAAATTGAGCTCAACAATTCTTGCCCTCTCACTAGTAGCCTTTCAAATTCAAGGGGACCACTGGTGTACAGAAGGGAAAACAGAACTGCTCAAGAGTGAAAGGACATGAGGGCATCCTGTGCACACACAGCTATTCAAGTCCATTTATGATTTTCACATAAACTTGCTGTTTCTTAGGTGAAGGAAGAACTATAGGGAACTGGCTGAGCACTTCCACAGGGGAGGCAGAGAAAGAGAAACTTTAGATCTCTTCACGAACCGAGAACTTAAAAGTGGAACTTCTAAAGCCACAAATGCATTAAACAGAATTTAACAGCTACAGGAGGAAGTCTCTAGTGTCCATTTCCTCATGACTTTTTTATACTCTAAGCATTTATTCATCACTCTTTAACAGTCTTGGTTTGACCTCCCCTGCCCAGATAGGGTCCCCAGAGTAACCAAGAACGTGGATTGCCCAATAGCCCAGATGAAGGGTGCAATGAGACTTGGTCCAGACAGAGTTCAAGAGCAGAGGTGAGCTACAGTGAGAGGCTACAAGAGGTTGTCTGACTCCAACACTAAAAGGCTGCTGGCAGAAGACAGACTGAGCTCCCAGGAGGTCTTCAAGAATCCAGTTTCCCTGGCAAATTGCATCACTCAGGTTCCCTTTAACTAGTGCTACGATACTTGACTGTACAGAGCTTGAAGTGTTCTTTAGTCACGGCGGAAGTGTATCTTGAAGGTAGGCAATAAATCAAGTCTTACATTGGAGCCAAAGGTCACAGTTATACTTACATCCAAGTATTCATCCAGGCCTAACTTGGTAAATTCATACTGGAGGTGAACTCTGAAATTCATGTCTTCTACTGAATGGACTACAATATTAATAAACTGCATAGAGGCCACCTGCAATGAAATTGCCAGTGGGTTAGATGGCTGAAAACTTGTTTTCTCAGTTTAAACATAGGCATATGCTTTCAATTACACAAATCTAAACTCACCGACCTCCTTTTCCTTCGTTTCATTGGGTCTTTAAAAATATTTTGTAATTTTTCAAATTCAAAAGTCATAGAGATACCACAGTAAAATACCCCTCGTCATCCACTAGGGTGACCATGATCAAAATGGAAAACCATACCGAGAGCTGCAAGGAGGTGGAAAAAGTGGAACCCTCATCCACTGCTGCCAGAGATGTAGACCAGTGCAGCCACTTTGAAAAGTTTGACCATTCCACAAAATATTAATGACAGAGTTACCAGCAACGCTGTCCTGGGTATATACCCACGAGAAATGAAAATACATGTCCATCCAGAAACTTATACACAAATGTTCATAATGGCATTATTTACTATTATTTATATTAGTATAACTAATATATATTCTATATATCGTATTATTTTATATTATTCATTATTTCCCAGAAAGTGGTGGGGGGGGGGAGAACGCAATGTCCATCAAGTGATGGGTTAAAAAATATAACCTATCAACACAATGGAATATTAGGTGACAATAAAAAGGCAATGAAGTACTGATGCATCTTACAATGTGGATGAACTTGAAAACATTATGCTAAATGAAACCAGTCTGTCATAAAAGACCATATAAGTTATGATTCCATCCATATGAAGTATCCAGAACAGGCAAGTCTGTGGAGATAGAAAGTAGATTAGCAGCTGCCTAGGTCTAGGGATAGAAAATGGGCAGTAACTACTGACAGGGTCTTTCTGGGATGACAATGTGTTCTAAATTAGACTGCAGTGACGGCCACACAACCCTGCAAGTATGCAAAAAATGCGTTGAATTGTCCACTTTCAATGGGTAGGTTAGATGTTATGTTAACCACCTGTCAGTAAAACTTTTTAAAGAGTCTTATGGGTGGGTATATAGAACAAACTGTGTAAGTTATTATAGGCATGTTATAGAAAATGTGAAAATTATTATAAAAAAGAACATTTTTAAAAATCATCTATAATCGTACCACAGGATAATCACTTCTAAAATTTCACTATGGGCCCGACCATACCAACAAGATTGTAATAGGATCTCTGACCCATCTTTCTGTTTTAAACAATCAACCGGCTTCCATTCCACAAAACCCCTCGATTTACTAGCTCCCCACAACTGCATCAGTGGCCTTGAGACCTGCCACAGAGAAAATCAGTCCCTGGTTTGGTAAAGAACAAAACAAAGTTGAACAGATCTATTCTTTTTTCCTTTTTTTACGGTTTTATTTTTAAGTAATCTCTTTCCCCAAAGTGGGGCTCAAACTTACAACCCCAAGATCAACAGTCACATGCTCTACCAACTGAGCCAACCAGGAGTCCCTATCTTGGTTTTAATGCTGACAGTTTAGGGCCACCTGGGTGGCTCAATCAGTTAAGCATCTGACTCTAGATTTTGACTCAGGTCATGCTCTCATGGTTCATGAGCCTGAGTCCCACATCGGGCCCCAAGTTGACAATGTGAAGCCTATTTGGGATATTCTCTCTGTCTCTCTCTCTCTCTGGCCCTTCCTGCTCTCTCCCTCTCTCACAGTAAATATATAAAACTTAAAAAAAAATAAAATAGTGACAGTTTATTTATGGTGAAAATACCTAACTAATACTTCCCCTCAATGGGTAAATGCAGTCTGTACAAGGAGGCAAAATGATTAAAAAAAAAAAAAAAAATAGTGACAGTTTATTTATGGTAAAAATATCTTACTAATCCTTTCCCTCTATGGGTAAACACAGCCTGCACAAAAAGGTAAAGTGAGTGAGGGATCCAGATGCACATTTACTCTGAAAACTGCCTTCTTCCTCTCTCCTCCAAACCCAGTTTCTTTTATCTTTTTTCAAATTGTTTCTATTGAGTTAGACTCTTCTTTGAGTATATGTTATACACTGGCTATCTTTGGAAGATATGTCAACTCTCTTGGTTCAAGGAGATTCTTTTGCAATTTAACTGAAAAAATGACTGCAAGTTCTATGGTTAAATGAGCTAAAGAAAGATTGTCAGGGTTTTTTTCCTTCTTCCTTCTGCTGCATTAGAAAAATTTATATTGTATTTTATGAGGAATATGTTGTTAAGGAGGTTGTGCAACTTAACTGCATTCCCAAGGACAGTTTAAGAAAAGCCTCATTTTCTGGAGGAAAATATGGTTGGATTTTTCCATTTCTCTTCTGAATAGTTGTTGAGTTTTATGATATGCCTGAGAAGCGACTATTTTGCTAGGTGACAGATGAATTGATCATTGTACCTGTATATTAGCAGTTTCTAAATTAGGTTCCTTGATGCATGTACATATAAGTAAATGACAAGAAATATATTCTCATTTCTAAGAAGTGCAGGCATTTTAAAGGGCTTAATTATATATAATTTCAGCACAAACTCAAATGGCAGAGGGATCCACAAGGTATGATAATGAGTGAAGTATACCACGTGTAATACAGTAAGAAATGGTGTGGACCATGGCAAACTAGAAGGAGGATCTTTAGACTTAAAAATGGGCGGGGTGGGGGGGAGCAGCGCTTGGGTAGCTCAGTGGGTTAAGCATCCGACTTCGGCTCAGGTCATGATCTCAGGGATGGTGAGTTCAAGCCCTGCATCAGGCTCTGTGCTGACAGCTCAGAACCTGGAGCCTGCTTTTGATTCTATGTCTCCCTCTCTTTCTGCCCCTCCCCCACTCCACCTCCCTCTCTCTCTCCCCCCAAAATAAGGAAACATTGAATGAGAAAGAAAGAAAGAAAGAAAGAAAGAAAGAAAGAAAGAAAGAAAGAAAAGAAAAGAAAAGAAAAGAAAAGAAAAGAAAAGAAAAGAAAAGAAAAGAAAAGAAAAGAAAAGAAAAGAAAAGAAAAGACAAGACAAGACAAGACAAGACAAGACAAGACAAGACAAGACAAGACAAGACAAGACTGACTGACTACTTGGCTCCAGTACTTGATACTCTGCAAAAATGGGGCCTAGTGTTGGCAGAAATTTTTAACTGAAAAAATTAGAAATCTATATTTGTATGCACAACTTTCAAATTTTTAATGGAAGGACATCACTGTCAGACTAAACTCACAAGCCTATAGGCTGGCTCAGCCTGGGAGCCTCCAGTTTGCAACCTCAGCTTTCAGGAACAAATAAGTTGCCCGTATCAAGGGAGAGGAAAGAAACTGCTACAGTGAGCCAGGGCACGACTTCTTCACATATTTATCACTAGTGCAAACATGGACCTTAAACTCTCCCCAAAATCCTAACAGCAAAATTAAAAAGCCAATGTATAGGGTGCGTGGGTGGCTCGGTCAGTCATGATCTCAACAGTTTGTGGGTTCGAGCCTGCATCAGGCTCTGTGCTGACTACTCAGAGCCCGGAGCCTGCTTCGGATTCTCTGCCTCCCCCTCTCACTGCCCCTTCCCTGTTTGAACTTTGCCTCTCTCTCTCTGAAAAATAAATTAAAAAAAAAATTTTTTTTTAAATTAAAAAGCCAGTGTAACAGCACTCCTTGTCTCACATTTTTTGCCTTTTTAAACAGCAAATAACATGCTTTATGGAACAGCAAGACTTCTCTATAAACAATTTCATCATTCTCACTACTTTCAGAAGGGCCTGAGGGCTAGGATGCATATAAAATGTAAAGACCCAGAAAAAAAATTCACATAAAAGGGTTAGAAATCTCCAAAATTATGTTTCATGTTTTACAGCCACTAAAGCAATTCAAATGAAAACTGCCTGGCACCCTAAGCATAAGTTTTAGAAGACTCACAATGTTAAGGACTGACTGGTATACCTGCTCCGAGCTAGAAGTGACCTGAGGGACAAAGCCCAGGTGAGACCTCCCCAGAGCAGGAGCTGTGTATGTCAACTGGATTAGATCAAAGAAAGCCTGCAGATCTGGATCCACCCACGGGAAGTCTGTCTCAGAAACTGTCTATCTTCAGTCCAAGATTAAGGTTTAAGTGTATGAATTCGGAAGTTCTCAAACTCCTACTGCTGTTCAAACCTGAAGAGAATAGTCCTAACGCTGAACCACACGTCCTTACATGTGAACTATCCCACTAAGGAGAACCGCAGTCTAACTCTGCCCTCACAGAGTTACCAGGGCAGGAATCACCCCTGTAGAGTAATTTGGGGGATATATACAGTCAATTCTACAAACCAAAGCACTCTAGTCTTTGAGAATATAGTCTGGAGAAAGCCACTGGCTGAGGTATACAAAAAGCAAAATGGGCAAGATTCTTGTTTTCTGGGTTTTTTTGTTTGTTTTTCCCCCATGTTCATTTTGAGAGAGAGAGACGGGGGGGGGGGGGGGGGGGGGGGGGGGGGGGGGGAAGAAGGGGGGGGGAGAGAGAGAGAGAGAGAGTGAGTGTGTGTGTGTGTGTGTGTGTGTGTGTGTGTGTGTGTGTGTAAGACAGAGACGGGAGAGGGCGAGAGGGCGAGAGGGCGAGAGGGCGAGAGGGCGAGAGGGCGAGAGGGCGAGAGAGAGAGAGAGAGAGAGAGAGAGAGAATATCCCAAGCAGGCTCCATGCTGTCAGCGCAGAGCCTGACACGGGACTCGATCCCATGAACCATGAGATCATGACCTGAGCAGAAATCAAGAGTTGGATGCTTAACTGACTGAGCCACCCAAGCATCCCAGATTCTTGACTTCTATCTTCAGGATCCTGATGCAGCTTTACTGACAGCTAAAGCTGGCAACCGCAGGTATATGTCCCAGCAGTTAACGTCCTTTTCCCAAATGCCTGCTTCCATCCGTTATTTGCTATAAATAATTAGTACTTTGGGTCTTTAGTACAGTATGTGCACAAGGAATAAAACTGGAAATAAACACTGTAAGGGAAAAATACAGATTGTGAGGAACACTCTAGATCGAATCTATAGCAGATTACACTCAATTTTCTGTGCTTTGTAACATTTATATGCGCATACACACACATATGTATCATATATAAATATAAATGGGTTTAGGAAAAAAGTGCAGAAACTGAGCTTGCCTTATTGATTGTAATGTGGTCCTGGAATAACTCACCATAAAATCTATGTTATTGTCTTCATTCCTGAAATGTTCCATCAACTTCTCAAAGCGCTGTTTTTCTCCGCAAACCTGAAATACACATTTTCATCACGCATATGAAATTCCAAACATAAGCATTCTAAAATTAGAGGCAGGAATTTCAGCATTAATAATTATTTCCAGAATATCTTTTTATTGCCTCTCTCACACACTGTTTCCTTCTCTTCTAAGCTGGTTAACTCTCACAAACAGCAACATGAGCCAGGCCCTAAAGCTAAGCCTCAGTTTCTTTTAAATGTTCCCCGATATATTGAAATCTATGTCAAATGTGTTTTCCTTTCATTGGTTATTTTTGCAGTCCAACAATTTTTTAGCCTGCATTCAGAATCCCAAAATGTTATGGTTTAAAAGAGGAAAACTGTAACAACGCCCCCCGCCCCCCCCCCCCATTTTCCTTTTTACAAAAGCACTTTTAAAACAGGTACGCTAAAAGATTTGGACAATTCAGTATTTAAGTTCCTTGAAAAGCAGATTGACAATGCTCCTATTACATCTAAATCAAGTGATTTTAACATAAACTACAACACAGAAGTAGACACCACAGCAGTAAAGTATCTAGTACTACAGTAGACACTTGGGAAGTTCTACTAACCCATTTAAGGCAAGTACAGAAATTTGCAGGAACTTATAAATTAGCAGCCCAGAGGCCTGAAACATTCAGCTCAAATTAATGTTTTCACCGAACAGGTAAAAGGGCAAGATAAATTACTATGAACTCAAGTGCTCCAAAGGATCTGGGTCTACATTGAGTCAAAAATACAGAGTCAAGGAAAGATTCGTAACAAGTTAAGAACTCTCTGGAGACTTATTCCCAAAATTAAAGGATAAACTTCAATGCTGCCAGTGACCTTAGCAACCTTTATTTGGAGCCCACTGGCTTATTCTTTCTGCCTTCAGAAAGTATGCACCTAAACACCCTTGAGCTACATGTAGTGTTAGTAAGACAGTCCCTAGTCTTAACATTTTGAATTTAATCCGGGTTTCACATGCTTAGCTCAGTTTTTTGGTTCTATTTGTGATCTTAGAAATATATGTAGGATGATCCTGAAAAATTCCCCCAAAATGGTGTTTCATAATGTTATAATGCAGCCACTTAATTCCGTCATGTTAAATCCCACATAAATATTTATTTCAGTGAAGAGGAAGATTCAAGAAGACAGCAGTTTTGTCTGTTTGGTTCACTACACTACCTTCAGCATCTAAAACAATGCTTACCATGTTGGAAGCTCTCAATAATATTTGTTGAATTACACTGAAAAAAGGACAAGTGACTAATTATGTTAAGATACACTTAATGAAAGGATGATCACATTGATGAAAAAAGAACCATCAGCCCATAGTAGACAGGTGCTACGGGTAAATCTTTAGTGGTAATTCATGTCCAAACCATGTGATGGGAACATTAAGCCTTCAGCCTCTGAGGGCCTTCTAAGTCTCAAGGCAACTTAATTTTCTCAATAGATGCCCACCACACTTTACCGTATTCAGACAACAACTCTCCACGTATTTATACCTGCCTTAACAAAAAATAATTACAGAAGAAACAGTGCATTAACCCAGTCCGGAGGAAGACAACAAGGCTCCAGAGGGAGCACTGGAAGTCAAGCCTTTAAAAGCACGAATCCAATCCCACCGACAGAGCCTGATTCAATAGGACCGGGGGGTGCTGGGTGACACGCACGGGCACAATTTTAAAAACACTACAGATCATTTTGATGCAACTCCACAAAGGCAGAGACATTTAAAGGGATACTTTGTTCTGCCACTCATCTCAGCCAGCCCCTCTGGAGAATATGAAGCAAATTCCTGGAAGCAAAAGGTTTGTTAAGAGGCGGGGGGTTGAGGCATTACAAGCACAGCTCCCTAGACTATGACATAAGCCACATCTTGTGCCCAAAGGGACAAAACTCCCTAGCCTGCAAAAAGGACCCAGTGGGTGAAAACTGCCAAGGCTGGATATGGAAAGGATCAGAATTACAACCTGAATTTTCTTTAAGACAAACCCCAACATAAAAACTTGTTTCCCAGGGGAATGGTTTACTTCAATCTGTTTTGGGGAGGTTGGTAGTGGCAGGAGAAAGGAAGAGAAGTTGTCTTGAATCTGCGAACAGCTACCAGCTACCAGAAGCTGTGACTAATGGTCTGTTGAGCAGCTAGCACTCAATAAACTAGAAGAAGCAACAGCTAACAATGAACAGTGATGATGAATACAATTCCTTCCACGCAAAACCATTCAAATCAAAGAATGTCAGGAATCTGGAAAGTACCTGGTGCCCTCTATTTATGAATGAGACTGATACCTAGACAGATCATACATCTATAATTTGATGAAAAGTCAATGCAGAAGCTAGAACCAGGTCCCCAAGTGCCAGCCTGATTGATGTTCTTTCTCCAACACAGCCTAGAATGTGCAGATAAACATATATTACTTAATCCCGGAGTGCTTTAAACTATCTTCACATCTGAGACAACAACAGATGAAAAATGTTCTTGTTAGAAAACCACAATCATGACACTGGGCATATACTTGATGTGCCTGCACCACAGTCTTCCATGGAACTTCTAAAAATGGTGGATTCCTGGATCCAAATCAAGACCTACTGAATGAAAATCTCCACAATGGAACTAGGAATCTGTGCTTTTAACAACTATCCGTGGCTATTGAACCAGTAGCTTATATAATATAGACCAGCAGATTAAAGCCTGACTACCAATTGTAAACCAGGTAACTAGATCATTAATTCTCCAACTCATTCAATCTCTGACTTAACAATAAGGAGATACAGTTACCATAACTGGTTATCATGGGAATGAAGTAGGAATTTACCCACTGCCCCTGCATAGGTACAATGAATAATAAGGTAACTCCCAAATCAGAAACTGTGTGCAAGGCATTAGAAAAAAGGGATTTTATATGGCTGAGGAAAGCACATATGGGCAGCAAGAAAATGATTCACAGCCTGTTAACAAATTTTTTTTTTTAAAAAGGCATCAAAACTAGGACAAGCAATATTAGATTAATTTCGTGCTGGGTAAAGATCCCAAAAACCATGTAGTACCCTGGTAGACAGGACTGAAACAGACATTAAGAGCTTTGAATAGGGGCGCCTGGGTGGCTCAGTCAGTAGAGTGTCCGACTTCAGCTCAGGTCATGATCTCATGGTTTGTGGGTTCAAGCCCCGTGTTGGGCTCTGTGCTGACAGCTCAGAGCCTGGAGCCTGCTTTGGATTCTGTGTCTCCCTCTCTCTCTGTCCCTCCCCTGCTCATGCTCTGTCTCAAAAATAAATTTAAAAAAAAATTAAAAAAAAAGAGCTTTGAATATAAGCATTTCTTTAGAGAGCATCCTGTCAACAGATAAATCCATGCTAAGAACATATGTGTTAGGAAACAGAAATACCTTTGTCAAAAACAACAGACTTAATATCTTCCAATTTATAGCTGTTGTAAGCTTGGTGAAAAGAATCCCAATGCACAAAAATGACATATGGCCAGCAGAGATGCCAGCTTCAAGGAGCTTTGGAAGCATGATCTGATGGACCACTCTCCTCACTCACTGGGAGACCCAGAAGGGCCTCTCCTGTCAGCTTCACCAAGCCCCTCTCTGGAGAGGTTTAGGTAGACAGTTCTGCTGCCAATCTCGACTAATGAATTCAGGGTGGTATTTTCTGACACTGTTCCATGGGAACAGCAGGGATTCCAGAGGCCCCCTTTATTTCTACTGAAGGAAAGGAAGCATGCAAACCAGATTCACATTTGTTCCTACAATACTTCAGCAATCATTAAACAAGTGTATACCGTAATCCCACAGGAAATGGGAAGATATGTTTGGGGAGGTTGGTAAAGCTGTGTTCGGCATCAAAGGAAAGCCGTCCCAGCTCATACTGCTCACATCTGGACCACCCCCACACACTTGGTTCAAATGGGACAACCATGGCTGAACGTGTCTCTTCTTTCCTTTGACACTGACCTGGTTTTAGAAAACGGGGAGGATAAAAGAAACAAGATGCAATTCTCAGTTGCATTCAGAATCCACACATTGATTGGCCTTCATGGGGATGCACGCAAGGACTTCACCAAAGTGTACATAAGAGCCAGGAACGTATCCGCACGTATGTATTACTGAACGTTATATATTGCTGCAGAGATCTGCCATGTGCCAACAAAGGCCAGACAACGTATGATCTGAGAACTTTCAAGTAAAAAAAACTGTTCTGTGGCAACTGAAATCTGTCATTTCTTGACTTTCATATAATCAAAGGTATTTCTCATTCCCCCCACTAGCTTTAACACCAACTTACTGTATCGGTGATAAGAAGCCACTGAAGTAGGTGGGGGAATGAGCAAATTGAAGAAATTGCAGCCACAGATAGGCCCCGAAGAGGAGACTGCAGAGAATACTCCATCGGGAATTAGGCTTCCACTACTAGCAGCCAGGGCTACCAAAAATTAAGTCCGACAGCAGGAAGATAAAAGTATATGCCCTGGAAAAACATTACTCTGCTGTAAACTGAACAGGCACCTTCATTTATAAATCAGTCTCATGTGAATCAATACCCTGGCCCTGATTAACACCACAGAAAGCAAAAACCCTCAGGCTCAGGTCGTGGACCACAGACTTCAGTTTACTAAACATCCACCCATCCCTGAGGTCCTGCCTAACATCCACTCCTCTTTGCACCTTGAAGCTCTAACACTGATGGGGTCAGGGGATATGAGGGCAGATATAGGACTAAGCAGGGGACCCTAAAACCTGGGTCATAAGTCACAGCTCTGCCACCACTCTGCTGTGAGCTTGGACAACTTGGTGAACCTCTCTAGACTTCCATTTTCACATTCATTAATTCAAGACCCTTAGGTTATATTTCTTGTTTTCAAGGCTGCTTTTAGAAAGCCTTAAGGGTGACAGAGGAATACTTGGGGGGCTCCCAAAGGGGGAGCTTGGCAGGCAAAGGAGAAGCACAAGTAAGAAAGGTTCTTGGGACTGCCGTCCTGGTTTATCCAGCTCTGCTTTATTGCACTGAGTTGCCTGATAAGATTTCATTGAAAAAAGTTTCATTGAAGGTTTTCATTGCTAATAAAAGTTTGAAGAAAAAAAAAAAAAAACCAAAAACCTCACTTGCTATCTTGAAGCTCTAAAATTCTAATCTAGGCATGGCCATATAACATGATATTCCCAAACTGACCAGCCTGGAAGCTCTACACAAACCAAATTTAGAGGGAGGCACTCAGCTACACAGGTCCTGTGTACCATACATAAGGGCCAGGGCACTATCTCACAGCATCTCGCTCACTGGTTCGTGTAAAGCAGATAAATCCTGCCCTGCCCAGATAAAATGGGCCACACCCAGGACAAACAACATACATTTTCACTTCAAGGAGAACTGAAGCAAATGCACAACTCGTGCCAAAAAACAACTCAACTCTGCTCTCCATCTGTGAAAGACATTTCTGAACACTGTCCCAAACCATTTGGATAAATCTGGGGCTCTGGATGCAAAAGAGGCAGTGCTTTAAAGCGTCTCTAAGGGTGAACAGGGGTTAGGGGAGGATTTCCCTTAAGGCTAATAGCGAAGAAAAGATGGTTTTACAAAAGCCTGTAATAAAGAGTATTCTCGCCAGCCAGATGCTGAAATGAACAACAGACTGCCGGCCTTCAGCCACCTCTCCGTCCCCCTTCAAGGTCAATGACTGTCTTTGGCTTCCCCAGCAACAGCTCCCAGGGCACCACACAAAGTCTGCAGCCAGACTGAGGCCTGACTCTTATGAGGTGGTTATAAAACATGCTTCTGGGTTAGTTACATAAAAATTAAAGGCCCCTTGCTTAAGCGTTTCCTTCTTGCCCTGCTTGCCTGGTGCCTGCTTCAATACTTTCTTTTTCTCCCTCACAATAGGCCCCTGTGATCCACACGGCTCCCCGCAGGAAGGCACCTCTTAGGAGGCACGGTCTATTATGACTGATTACGCTACCCTTCCCGGGGCCTGCCCAGGAACAAAAGTTCCGTTTTCTTCTCAGGGCCGCATGAAGTCAACAGTCGTTCCATAGTTTGCCCTAGGTGAAGAGCATCTTTTACCTTCCACTGAGAGTGCCCCCGGTCTGAGGATTACTTGACCCCATGACGGCCTGACAGAAGACCACTCTGCTGGGGTGTTCTGTGCTTGCAGGGGTCTACAACCTCTCTCCCCTCAGGTACCTGGACGTTTCACACACTGACACCACCCGGCTGCTGGGTCAGAAGCACACCACTTGGACCTACTGCTGGCTCTCATGTCTCCCGGGACTTAAAGGCAGAAATATTCATCAGATTGAAACATTCTGCAACTAAAACACCTTATTCCACTCCGCAGAAAACTATGGAAAGCTGCACAACGGAATGCACTCTACAGTCTATTCAACCCTCCTCCCCCATAAATTAATACAACATTTCTGTCAATGTTGAACCGGTAAATATCTGATTAGGAGCCAGAGGTTTCATCCACGTAATGCTAATCACCCTCGTGGAAACTTCAGCCACTTTTCCAGATGTTTCAAACATCCAGATGTTTTGGCATGAGCCACACAAAACATCCAGATGACCCTCTACTTTTCATATATGTGTTTTGCTGTACCGAAAGAGTCCTGACACAGATGGAAGGGCTAGTAAAGTCCCCAAAGAATAACTCGTTGAAACACCACATCTTAAATGAGAAATGCCTTCTTACTGCTTCCCTGAACAAAAATGA
The DNA here is from genome assembly GCF_016509475.1 of Prionailurus bengalensis. Lineage (NCBI taxonomy): Eukaryota > Metazoa > Chordata > Mammalia > Carnivora > Felidae > Prionailurus > Prionailurus bengalensis. The sequence continues at coordinate 143,786,143 of NC_057345.1, read as the reverse complement.
CCTTCACTACATTCTAGAGAGTAAGGCTGCACAATACAGTTCTTCATAAATGACATCTTCCAGAAATATTCCTAATGTCTGACTTGACTCTTTCTGGCTTCAATATAAGACATATCTCTTGGTCATCAGTAAGAACGTATGGAGATTCTTTCAAGGCTTCTATTCCTACAGGAAGACCAGAATACACTGCAGCTCAAGACAGACTGGTATTTAACTAGCTACCTGAGGACTAAATGACAAGCAAAGGCCTTCGGTCTTCTCTGGGATGACTGATCCGTCAGACTCCTCTAAAGTAGGAGAAGGCCTAACACTATCCTTTTTTTTTTCCATTCATTTCTCCTCACAGATTCCTCCTTTGAGCATACCCAATTTGGCCCAGCAAGGCAAGGGAGAGGACACAATGACACTTTCCAGCGGTCATCGAATGTTCACTGAATTGTACCAACAGCACAGGAGAGGAGTTGTTTAAATCCTGTGGCATTGTCACCACATATCTCGGGGCCTGCTTGGGAGGCAGATGTCAACCCATGCTCTCTTCACTCCGAACATGCTCTCTTCACTCCGAATCACAAGTCGAACTAAATCTAACAAAGATGTGCAATGACTTCAGAGCCCTTAAAGACAAGGACTCTTTGTTTGCTAGATCAAAGACCTCGGTGCACAAACAGGCAAATGCCTGAGGTTTGTCCACTGCTCCCTCCTCTCATTCCACATCTCCTCCAGTTTCTTCTGTGCTCTGCCCTAATCCTGGATGTCTATCAGGAGGACCCTACTCTCACCTAAATGGAATCACTTCCACCTGGCCCAACAAGAGAGCAGACAGTGTACTTGGGAAACAGTTCTTAAAGTAATGGTTCTGGGTCCAAGGGTTTCTGAAGCCCTTTCACAGAGTCTGTGAGGTCAGAACTATTATTACAATGACACTAAGGTGTTAGTGCCTTTTTCACAGAGTAGGCAGAAGTGGTGCAGAAGCAATTGGTGGGTAAATAAAACCACTGCTGCCTGGGCACAACTCAAGGCATTGGCACTAAGTATTACAGTAATCACTGCATTCATCAGTGTCCATTTAAAACAAAAAGCCAGGGTCACTTAAGAATACCCTTGATAAAAGGACATATCTGATAAAGGGTTAGTATTCAAAACACCTAAAGCACTGATACAATTCAACACTCAAAAAAACAAAAAACTGAATTAAAGATGGGCAGAAGACAGGAACAGATATTCCTCCAAAGAAGACCTACAGATGACCAACAGACACAGGAAAAGATGATCATCATTTACCATCAGGGAAATACAAATCAAAACCGCAATGATACACCACCTCACTCCTGTCAGAATGGCTAAAATCAACAATACAAGAAACAACAAGTGTTGGCGAGGATGTGGAGAAAAAGGAACCCTCTCACACTGCGGGTGGCAATACAAACTGGTTCAGCCACTGTGGAAAACAGTATGGCGGTTCCTCAAAAAGTTAAAAATGGAATTAACACATGATCCAGTAATCGCACTACTTGGTATTTACCCAAAGCATACAAAAGCATTAATTCAAAGGGATACATGCACCCCGGTGTTCATCGCAGCATCATTTACAATTGCCAAATTGTGGAAGCAGCCCAAGTGTCTATCAATAGATGAATGGATAAAGAAGATGTGGGGCATGTGTGTGTATGTGTAATGGAGTATTATTCAGCCATAACAAGAACGAAATCTTGTCATTTGCAACAACGTGAATGGAGCTAAAAACTATAATGCTAAGCAAAATAAGTCAGAGAAATGTTTTCACTCATAATGTGGAATTTAAGAACAAAACAAACAAAGGAAAAAACCAGAGAAACCAAGAAACAGATTCTTAACTACAGAGAATAAACAAATGGCTACCAGAGGGGAGGTGGGTGGGGGGAGGGGTGAAATAGGTGAAGGGGATTAAGAGTACATTTATCATAGAGAGCACTGAATAATGTATAGAACTGCTGAATCAATATATTGTACACCTGAAACTATTCTAATGCTGTATGTTAACTATCCTGGAATTAAAATTAAAAGCTTAAATAAAAAATACCCTTGATGATGCAATAAAAAATATTAATTTTATTCCATCTTGACCAGTGAATATATACCTCTTTAGTATTCTATAGGACAAAATGGGAAGCCTGCCTAAAGCACTTCTGCTATTTACTAAAATACGGGTGTCTTGAGTAAAAGGGCTTCTGTGATTATTCTAGTTGCAAGACGATCTAGCCATCTTTTCATTATTTAAAAGAATAACTAACATACTACAGTTATTCAGACTTAAAAATGTGGCAGGAAATTTTCTTGAAAATGGATCAAGGAAATGGACAATATTTCTTCCCAGTGACAAAACTTGAGCTTTCAAGCAAAACTGAGAATTGTGGAGAACTTCTATTCCTCGTAAGTTTGGCACCTTTTCCGATATTTACAGATTTTTCTGATGAATTTGGTGGTGATAATAATGTGATTTTTTTTAATATTGCATGATGAAATCTGTCAGTATTTAGAAGATGTGAATAATTCAGTGAATTGGTATTTCCCAACTAACTACTGCATATTGTTACAAAACTACAATCATTCAAGGTACCAGACAAGCAAATAAATTTTAAAGTTAACAAGAGTACAAGAATTTCATTAATACAGTTTCAGATTCTACTTTAAGAAGCTACTACCTGTCCAGTGTTTGTATAGTATAGTTTCAAAACATAAATATCCACTGTTAACTATAAATTCTATTAAAATACTTCCTTTTCAATCTGTACATTTGTGTGAGGCTGAATTTTCTTCAACTACTTTCACCAAAACAACACAACTGAATGCAGGGGCAGACGGGGCATGAATATTAAGCTAGACTTTAGAAGATGTATAAAAATACAGGGGCGCCTGGGTGGCTCAGTCAGTTGAGCATCCGACTTCAGCTCAGGTCATGATCTCACAATCTGTGGGTTTGAGCCCTGGATTGGGCTCTGGGCTGACAGTTCAGATCCTGGAGCTGCTTTGGATTCTGTGTCTCCCTCTGTCTCTACCCCCTCCCCTGCTCGCTCACTCTCTCTCTCAAAAATAAACATTTAAAAAAATTTTTTTAAAAAGATGTATAAAAATTTAAAGTAATGGCACTATTATGGACTGGACTGTGCTAAACTGTGTCTCCACAAAAGTCATATATCAAAGTCCTACCCTCAATTCAACTGTATTTGGAAATAGGGCTTTTAGCAGGTAAGGTTAAATGAGGTCATAAGGGTGAGTCCCTAATTCAATGACATTGATGGCCTTAGGAGAAAAGAAAGAGACCTGTGTACACACGTACACACACACACACACACACACACACACACACACACACCCCTAGGGAAGACCATATGAGGATACAGCAAGAAAGCAGCCATCTGTAAGCCAGACAAGGACCCCCCAGAATCCAACCATGTTGGCATGAGGACTTTCAATCTCCCTAACTGTGAGGAAATGCATTTCTGTTGTTTAAGTCATTCAGTGTATGATATTTTGTTATGGGAGCCCAAGATGACTAAAACAGCCACTACTGACATGGATTTTTAAAAAAAATTTTTTTAATGTAGACACAGAGACAGAGCAGAAGTTGGGGAGGGGCAGAGAGCAAGGGAGACACAGAATCCGAAGCAGGCTCCAGGCAACGAGCTGTCAGCACGCAGCCCGACGCAGGGCTCGAAATCACAAACTGCAAGATCATGACCTGAGCCAGTCAGACATTTAATTGATTGAGCCACCCAGGTGCCCCTGTCATTGATTTTTTTTTTAATTTTGAAAAACAGATTCTTTTAATAACATTAACATGTAATAAGTCTATTATGTTATTTTTTCTTGTTTTTATTTATTTATTTGGAGAGAGAGAGATAGATAGGGAGAGATAGAGAGAGAGCATGAGCAGGGAAAGGGCAAAGGGAGGGAGAGACAGAGTATCCCAAACAGGTACCACTCTGTCAGTACAGAGCCCCATGTGGGGCTCAAACTCACAAACTGAGATCATGATCTGAGCAAAAATCAAGAGTCAGATGCTTAATCAACTGAGCCACCCAGGCGCCCCTCTATCATGTCCTTTTTAATGAATAAGTATCAAAATTTTTCTTTCCTTTCTAATGGGGTAAATACCAATACATAACCTGCATAAAGAAAAAATTGGGGGGTCCTTCATAATTTTTAAGAATGTTGGGATGCCTAGCTGGTTCAGTTAGAAGAGCATGTGACTCTTGATCCCAGAATTGTGAGTTCAAGCCCCACATTGAACTGAATATAGAGATTGCTCAAACTTTAAAAAAGAACTTTGGAGGGGGTGGGCGCCTGGGTGGCTCAGTTGGTTAAGTGTCCGACTTCGGCTCAGGTCATGATCTCACAGTTCATGGGTTCGAGCCCCATGTTAGGCTCTGTGCTGACTGCTCAGAGCCTAGAGCCTGGAGCCTGCTTTGGATTCTGTGTCTCCCTCTCTCTCCGCCCTTCCCTGCTTGCTTTCTCTCTCTCAAAAATTAAAAAAAACATAAAAAATTTTTTTAATGTAAAAAGGGGTTGTGAGGCCAAAAGTTTAAGTACTAAATTATACTACTAGAGAATAGCTTCTTTATTTCTACAAAGATGATGAATTCTCAAAACCCAAAACCTGCAGAAGCAAATGAATGGGTTTCTAATAGTAAAATGTCTTACAAGATTGTCGGGGAGTCCATCACACCGTACAAAGGACTACGACATCTGCCATCTCTCCACAAAGATGAAGTCACATCTTTCAGACAGGGCAGATTTCCCTAGACAGCAAGAAACCTTCCACCAGTTTACAAGGTAGAAAAAGATAAAAAAAAAAGAAGAAGTCTTTAGTTCTTATGTTACACAAGGACAAGTACAATCCCTGGCATTAGACAGGTTAGAGAGCAGTGGATCCCGACCATTCTCCGTTGTCTCTGGGATGTGCCTACCTCTGTAGCATGGAGGCTCATGACAAAGCTAGATATTCTTCTCCCAAAGCCAAGTGAGCGCTGAATTCTGAGCAAGAATATGAGAGAGATGAAACCGTTCTCTCCCACATGGTCTGTAGGGCATGTACTCCCCAAAGTTCTGGGACAATCAAACTCAGTGAATCTACCCAAGTAAACAGATTTGCCCTAGAACGCATGATACACTAAAATATCAAACAATCAAGGACAAATACGCAAGCAACAAAAAGATGATTATCTTTTAACAATGCACTTAACGTGCCCTTGGTAACTACTGCACAGAAAGCACTACTTCCTAGTTTTACACCTAATTCCTGGAAAATACTTCAAAATGGCAAATTCAGTGCTGTTCTTAGCGTTATACCAGTAAACCCAGGATACCACACGTGTTGCTGGTACACTTGTGGGGAAGGAGCCCTCATTTTCCACGGCCAAAACCATACTGCTGAAACAACAGGGCTATAGCTCATGTTACTGTAATTGGCCATTTCCACTCTCCAGTGACGCAGAGCTGGGGGGAAAATTCCGTCAGAGAGCTCAACTTCACGATGAAGGGTGACTGACAGTGATTGTTGGACCACAGTCAGGAACCACGGAGCCATTTTCTTCTGAGTTGTGTTTGAGACAATTGTTGTGAACGAAAACTAAGCAGGACTATACATCCTTGGCAGATTGATACAAAGAATGAAAGAACTAGGCAGGAGCCACATGCGCCACTAAGGTGGAGGAATGGCTGCAGGACTACAGTGAGCAGAACAGAGTCTGGGTGTGAGGGAGGAGCCAGTAAATGAAAAGTCTGAATCATGGCTCAAAAGCTCAGTCTTCCAAACACTGCCCAAGAAAGCGATGCTTTCACAGACAGGCCCTTATGAGCGGCAGGTACCATGTACCTCTAGTACATCCAGTTCACTTTCTGGATAGGGAAGCAGCAAGTTTCTCTGACACACTGCAGATTTTTTTTAATGACACTTGGGTGTAGAAACCGATGCAGCCATTTCCGGCCATTTCCAAGGGACTAACAATCCAATATAGTCTAAAATCACAGTGCTCTATTTTTATTTTAAGCTTGTTTCAGTCCTACCAACCGCCCTTAGACCTGTTACATCTGTTCTTGCTTGTAAATTTTTGTACCAAACATTTCATTATCTGGGTACTTTGTTTTCATATCTGTAATACAAGAAGCACTTAACCTTTGTCAGATGGAACCATTTGAACATATATGCATAATACATACTACACACATAGGCATGTGCAAACCAGATTTTATAGAGAAATATGAAACTGTAGAATTGGAAGGGACATAGAGACCATGTGACTAACCTGTCATCTGAAACAGGAACTTGCACCACAAGATACCAGACCCACCAGGTATATTCTAACTCTCTTGACTGTCTTTTGTGCCCTGTGCCGGTCTCTTCTGAGCATCCTTCCAGTCCATTCTAGCCTGGCCTCCTTACTCCTCTAGGTTGAGGCCCCAGGGAATTCATCTTCTTAGTTACAATCCTTGTCTCTATTTAGATTACACACACACACACACACACACACAAAATCCCCAATATCTCTGTTTAACCCTGTTCTCTCACTCCTCATCTTTAGTTCATAACCAAGAATCTGACATTGGACATTTTACCATCACTAAGAGAATGAATTTAATAAAAAACAAAGCCTATTTTCTTCTCCGGAAAAAAAAAAAATCCCAGATATCTGTTTATTGTGGCTGTGCTACTTTGTTCTTAATTAAATGTATATAATTTGAATAGATGTTTATTCTCCTCTTATGTCTGTCCCCAAATTCAATGGATTATCCCATCCTGATTTTGTGGCTTCATATCCATTGTCATGGCCACAAACTTGATCCAGGGCCCAGTCCCTTAATACCTGAACTACTTACCTTCCAAACTCCAGCCTCTCCCCTCTCACACACTTCAGAGCATCAGTACTCTAAGATTTATCAGAATCACCTAAAATGCCCTTCTCAGTTTTCCACAGAATCAAGGAGAACAGATATAAAGACACTATAAACAGTAACGTGCTTTATAACTATCAGTTGCTTCTCTTTCGCTTTTTCTATTCCTTCCTACTTTATCTTCCAGTCGAGATTCTATCACAGGTTTCAAATCTCTCTGCTCTTCCCTCCTCAGAAGCTGAATCACGCCTGCGTCCTGCCACGCTTTATTCTGTATCATGGACCCTGGTCAGACATGGTTCCTTGCCATGCAGCACAGTTATCCTGACCTACCCCACTCCAGGACAGACCGAAGCTGTTTTCCCCTTCCGTTCCCAGAATTCCCTCCACCCACCAAACACATCTCTTCCTTCCTTTATAATGCTGCTCAAGACCAATCCTCTCTTTTCGGGCCCCATACAGATAGCCCAGTTAGTTCTGAATTTTACTAATACCTAAAAACCCTCCAATAAGCTGCTCAATCTATAACTGTTCCAGTTAGGTTTGTTTTGTAGTAGAAAATTGAGTGTGTTGTATAAACATGTGTATGGTAGATGACAACATGTTATGTAAGATTGACTGCGCCTTGTAGGTCAATGGATCTGATAAAAACCCCAAAGTTGCCATTTACTAAAGTATATCAGTAGGTCTATTTACTCTAAACCTCTTGTTCTTTATTCCTACTTCATAGGGTGAACCCTATTAAAGTAATATATCGTAGCCTGTTGGTATTCAGCAAACAATAAATGGGAGTCTTCCTATTTCTATATGTGTATATGCCTTCTTTGTACACCTGACAATCTTTTGGCTAATGTTTACAACATGGAATAAAATGGAATTGATTCACGAACTCTGCTCGTGTTTTCTTTCTGAAGATGATTGTTGATTAGTTTAAAAGAAACCAACCAAATAAAACCCTTATGTATTAACTATGGAGCGCAAATAAATTTAAAAAGGTGCTCAAGTTTTACAAGTATTTAAATTTCAAATGAAATCTGAGCTTGACTCACACAGGAAGTCAAGCTCAATAAGCATACTCATAGCAGTAATTTACAACTAGTTTAAATTATAATAGGGAAAAAAACTGTATGCACAATTCAGAACTTTAAGAATTTTAGAAAATTAAAGAAACACTACTAGAAGGAAAAATCTACCATACACAATAGGGACATTTAGCCACATGAGGCAGGTTACTTCCCAAATACTACAAGCAACAGGACACATACACACACACACACACACACACACACACACACACACACACACACAGAAAATCAAGGCTACTCCAACCCCCTTGTTTCCCTTTAGGACCTGTTACTTTATATAAATACATCTTTATGCTGTTACTCATAATACACACATGCATATATACACACATATATACATACATAAGACATATATATATGATTTATCCTTTTCCTGGTTGGCATATCTACCATAGCACTTTCATAATTATTTTAACAGTTCTATGTAAACCTAGCAGCCTAGTTAATAAGAAGGTTAATATAGCCCTGGGTCGAAGGCTTAGCTACTGCTTAGCACTGAACTTAATGACCGCTAAAAATAACCTATAATCCAGATTTGACATTTTAAAACAATTCTATGTTCACTTAATATAAACGTGCTTTTAAAAGCACCCAGGACAAATAGAGAGTATGCAAGCATACTTAAATACCAAGATAAAGACAAAAAAACTCCTTTTTACACAAGTCAGGGTGGAGTGAGGGAGAAAAAGAATAGGGAGGTGTTCTTTCACACAGGAAAAAGCAACCAAGGGGTCCCTAAAATAGATTCAAACATTATTCTGCAGAAGTAAATACCAGAATGGCAACCAAATCCTGACCGGGAACCAAAAGCTCCCCATTCTAATGGTTTGAGGAGTTGCGGATGATGCTGTCAGAGCTTAAGACTTCTCATTCCAACTCTCTCATCAACTCGCAGCAGAGTACTTCTTATCATCCATACCTGCCTTACAACCATAACAACCTTGAAATGTCAAAGAAACACTTCTCAAGTGAAAGTGCTGTGTTTAGGGACCTGTGCCAGCCCCTGGTGCAGATTCTATGAGGTCTTAAAGTAACACGCAGCTCTCACTGGCTTTTTCCTGAGGTCTTTCATTGTTATCTTCCCAGAATATCCAAGGGGACATATAGGCCTACAATTTTACAGCCGGCAAAGGGCCCAGATTTTGGAAACGGCATTTTTACATGAATAAAGACAAAAAGTAGGCAATATCGTGTTTTTGTTTTGTTTTGTTTTTTAAGGTGGCTGCAATGAATGAAATAGAACATGAGGTTCCCTATTGGGTACATTGCACTGAGCTTGTGGAGAGAAGGGAGGGTCTAATTAAAAAGGTTGAAAAGCAAAGCATTTCTACAAATGCTCCCAGATACCACGATAATCTCTCTGTCCCCAGGTGCCACTACCTTCTTGCACTTTTGTTCTTTAGTTCCCGGCCCACACCAAAGGAAAGTCTTGTAGATATTAGGAGTAAATGAATACAACAGAGATCCAAGGAATGAGAAATAGGAATGGCAAAATCTCTAAAACCAATTTCAAACCCTAACCACACCCTGCTCTGTCAAAGTGACCTCATGCTAAGCCCACGGCCAATGGACTCATGCAGCAAAGAATAACTCTTTTTTTTTTTTTTTTTTTTTTTTTTTTTTTAACTGAAAGAGTAGATCTAAACAGCAAATGTTTGGAGAACACATTTCCTACCACTGTTTCTTGCTTCCTTAGGCTACAGGGCAATATGAAGGCTCTGGAATAAGCAATGGGGTCTTTCCTGATCTGCTCTTAACTTCATATTCCACCTTTTGTCTTCCCCACACCCTGCTCCTTTTAAGAATGGAAAGTACAGCAAACTACAGCAACTATAGTCTTTGAAGCTTTGTTAGGATGCTACCTTCTCTGTATAAAAGGACAACTTTACCTGGCATGGTAGGCTGAATAATGTCCTCCACAAAGATGTCCATGTCCTAATCCCTGGTACTTGTAAATATTTACCTTACATATACAAGGGACTCTGCAGGTATGATTAAGATAAGGATCTTGAGATGGAGAGATTATCCTGGATTATCTGAGTGGACCCAATATAATCACAATGGTCACTAAAGGAAGGAGGCCAGAGGATCAGAGTCAGAAAAGGCCACAAGGCAAGGAACATATGCAGCTTCTAGAAACGCAAAGGGTAAGGAAATGGATTACCCAAAAGAACCTCACTCTATAGACTCGTTTTACACATCTGACCAACCGAACTGTAGGATAATATGCATTGTTATAAGCCACTATGTTTGTGGCAATTTATTACAGCAGTGATAAGAAACTAATATACCTAGTTCACTCTTATCCTAAATTCAGCTCAGGGACCCTTTCCAATAGGAAGCCTCCTCTGGGAATTCCCACCTCATCTGCCGTCCTTCCTTCACCTCCTCTTGGTTAGCTGTTATTCCTCTTACAAAGCATCTGACATTTACCTTCATAAAGTCTAGTAGTTTAACTGTCAAAAATATTTATTCTGTTTTGTTAACTGGACTGGGATGCTTCCCCTCAACGCCTTAAGTGTAGGGCCCATGTCTTACTCATTTTCTTATTGCCAGTGTTTATCAATGTATCTGACATAAAGGGGCACTCAAATATTCATGAAAAAATTTTCCAGTAAGTTAGCATGACTCATCCCTTAATGATCAACAGGAGACCAGCCTTCACTTCCTTAGGAGATGATAAAGACATAGATGATAAAGAAATAACTAGTTCATTACCAGGGACTCAGAAATCCTCTGTAAATGGCTCCTTTCTCCTCTAGAAAGGTTCTCAAAATATGATTTGCCCATAGTAAACTCACTTGAAAGAAGCAATAACCACCCTTTCTAACTCCAGTGAAAAAGTTTATAAAGCTTTCGGTCTTGAGGAGAAACCAAGTATTGGGTTGAGAGGAGGAGAAAGAGAAAACACAAGAACAACTATAGATATGTTGGTAATTCTTAAGAAGTTACTGAGGTGAACTGTATTTTCCAAAGATGACCACAGCAGGCTCTCCCACCCCACATGCTCTCCCGCACTGTGACCCTCACAATCCACCATCAAGAGGTAAAATCATTGATTCCCCTTAGCATTTGCATTGGCCTTAGTGACTCACTTATCATCAACAGAATGCAGCGGAAACGACACTGATGGCTCTGACACTAGCTCAGAAGACATACTGCAACTTCTATCTCTTTGAATACCTGATCTCTAGATGTTCCTTCCTGGACAGTTCCTCTTGGAAGCCAGCTCTCATGCTCTAAGAACCTCCAGCCACATGGAGTTCTACATGGAGAACTCATGACAGGCTCTACTGAGTTCAGTCTTTGAGTCATCAGAGCCCAGAAGCTAGATACTTGATGAAGAAGCCTCCAAATGAATTCCTACCCCTAGTCATTGGGATCTTCCCTGATGAGGCCCTGGGCATGATGGAGCTGGGACAATCATCCCTGCTTGGCTTCCTGATCCACAGAATCCATGAACATAATAAGACTATGTTTGGGGTAATTTATTATACACAAGCAATAACTGTAACAGTTAATAAATAGTTCAAAAGAATAATTGCTGTGACTCTGCTTCCTGATCCCTGGAAGATGGACCGGCCAGAGAAGACTTTCAGTGAATCAGATTAGTGTAATTCTTGTCTCATACAGTGAAATACATGCATGCTTTAGAAATGTAGCTCCCCGTTTGAGATCTGAGAAAATACATTGCTTATAGTTCACTGAGAGACAGAACAAAGTACCCTTCCCTCCGAGTTGAAAATTTTTACCAGTGAAGGAATTATCCGGATGGTCTTGTGCTGAATTTATAATCCTATACCCTCAAATGTTCAAGAGGTTAGATTAGACGGGATTAAACTCAGAAGGATACTGGAAGCACACCAAAATGTCTGCTCTCCTTCCTGCCCAATTTGGCCCATTGTAAATAAAACTTGACAGGCTTTCTTAAATCAACTTAATAATGTGTAGCATGAGTGCTTTCCAGTGCCCGGTAGCTAAACCACATCAGCTTTCTTAAGAAGCCTTCTAGAAAAAGGCCAAAAAAATAATGGCTACTGCCAAGAGTGTTGTGCACTGGAGCACTGGTGGCCTTGAGTGACTCATTTCACAAGGCTCCACCTCTCTATACTAGAAGGGCAGAAGTGGGAAGGAGTTAGGCCTTTAATAACCCAACTCAGGCCTCAGGCTTATTTGTTAAAGCCAAATGCTGTCATTTTGGAAGCAGATGAGAACACAGTTATAATCATTCTGGAATCCTGATGAATTCCAGGTGCACCTCCCAGCAGCCTGGGGGAGCTGGTAGCTCAAAACCCTCCAAGAGTTTTATTACTAGTATCATAGCAGGCTATTCCATTACAGAATCTGTGGGCCTTAGCATCTTTCCCTCTAATTTCAAATGGGAGCATTTTTGCCAGACTTTTGGCGACACTTTCTTAAAAGCAGTTTGTCAAACTTACCAAAGAATAGAATGCAAAAAAGTAGGAAGACTAAGAAAAGTTGGAAAGAGTAAGGTCTAGGTAGAAGACTTCAAGGTTCCTAAGGGAAACTGGATTAAATAGTGCTTATAACTCTAAAGTTGGGCCTAGTTCATGTCCTGCCCATAAGTGTACTTTTATGGCCTAGTGGATCACTAGCTATGGTCCATGGTATTTGGGAGAGAAGAAAAAGCATGATGAGAAACTCAAGAAGTGTTTATGGTGGCTAGGCTTCAAGGGCACACAGCCTGAGTCTAGCCACATTTTAGAAACGCTTGCCCATTTTCCAGGGCTGTTTCTCTAGGCTCCTTGTCAACCCTGTGCCTTTCTCAACATCCTTCCAATCAACCCTTTCTTCTGTACATTAGAGTCAGTTTCTGGTTCACGCAAACAAGACTTTGCACTAATGTGAATACCAACAGAACAACCTTTGCTTCGAAACGTTTTATTTTTTCTCCCTGTCGGGTAGGCCAACTGTTCAAAAACATACATTGCAATGCAACTAAGAAAGTATCGATTCAGACAAGATGGTAATACATCCCTCCACATGGCTAAATTAGCCAGTAAGTGAAAAAGAGATGACTCCTTGTTCTCACCCTGGTCTTCAATTCAGGACCATAAATTTTCATGAGGAGATGTTTCAACACCAAAACCAGATGTATTAATTCCTTTTATTTAGGGGAAAATTTTTTAAGAGAAAAGAATTCAAGGAGTACATGGTTGACTGAATGGTTTAGTCTTTACGTACACCTTACACTCACATTTTCAGGGATGTCATAAACCAGGCTTGGAGTAAGAATTCACTTATCATCAAATACATTGAGGTGATATATGTGCTTACTCATGGGACCTCCACTCCCATGAAAAGCAAGGCCTTGGGTTAATATTCTTCCTGCCATCAGCAATCATTAAATTGGAAGCACCTCCTCTTTTCCTAAAGTACATACTTCAGACATGTGGCGAAACTCTTGGCAAAAACACAGAAAAACAAACGTGTTGAGATTGTGAATTTCAATTGAAATGTGAGAAATTTAAGGAATCACACATAAAAGTCGATCAAACGCTAAAAGATACCTTCCTTTAATTTACATTTGAATTAATTTGTGGTGGTCAAATAAGACAGAATGGATTTGTTGGCTCAAGAAGTAGACAGGGAAAACATCCTGCTACATTCTTAAGACACATGGTCTTTAAATTTCCCTTTAGAATCTGGTACCATATTGCAGCAGTATGCTTGGCTGTGCCTTAACAATGATCAAAGCCCAAAGGGACTGGCTTCTCTATTGCACATTACTTTATCTGCAAAACAAGATACTGATGTCTGATGTGGAACCCCATGACTACTTTCCATCAGTCCTCCTGGTGAAAACAGGGAAAATCCCTTCATTTTTCTTTAGGAAGTGAATGGAATCCCAACTTACTAAAAGGGATAAAAAAGCTTTAAAAACAATCTTCTTGAAGGTAAAGACTTTTTGTTGGCCCTACTCCCTAGTATCCTACCTAGTACCTGCTATGGTACTCTCTCTCTCTGCCATGATCAGCTCAATACAGATTACTCTCACCCAAACCCTATCTGCACAAGCATCTGAAATCCTAAGTACAACTTTTCCTGATCAGGAACAGCTGCCTCCCACATCTCCCTAAACCCAGAAGATTCCACTGACATTTTTGCCAAAATGATTAAAGAATACACTATTAACTGTGATGTATGAGAAAATAAATTCCCTCACATAAAATAGGAGAAAAGAGAAAAGGAAGAAATTTAAAAGACTCTGGGCTGACAATGGCATTACATTAAAAACAAACAAAAAAGGATCAATACAAATATGCTTTTCACCCTAAGACTGAACAGATAAATGGGTTGATGCTCTTTTGACATGGACACCTCCTTAAGGTTAATGCATGCCAAGAGGACACAGAGAACATGGCTCTTGTCCCTTTTCTTCCCTCATGGCATTGTTTCTCTAACATGCAAATGCCTGTCCAAGAAGAATCAATCTTAAACACCATCACTTATATAAGTAATTACAGAAATGAGGCAGATTCTGGTCAAAGCTTTTAAAATTCTAAGTCAAAACAGGGGTGCCTGGGTGGCTCAGTCAGTTAAGCGTCCAACTTTGGCTCAGGTCATGATCTCGCGGTCCGTGAGTTTGAGCCCCGCGTCAGGCTCTGTGCTGACAGCTCAGAGCCTGGAGCCTGTTACAGATTCTGTGTCTCCCTCTCTCTCTGACCCTCCCCTGTTCATGCTCTGTCTCTCTCTGTCTCAAAAATAAATAAACGTTAAAAAAAATTTTTTTAATAAAATAAAATAATAAATAAAATAAAATAAAATAAAATAAAATAAAATAAAATAAAATAAAATAAAATAAAATAAAATAAAATAAAATAAAATAAAATAAAATACAAGTTCAGAATCAGGAGCACCAAATCACGGTCCTGGCTCTGCCACTCATCTAGCTATGTGACCATGGATAAACAAAATGTATTTGGAATTTCAGTTTAGTCTTCTAGAACATGTAGACATTAATACTTGTCTCATATATTCTCACAGAACCACGTGATTACATGTGTGCACCTAGGCATAGCACCTGCCATAGAGTAGGTCTTCAATAAATATTAGCAGGGTTTTATTCCAGAGGCTCCCAGGAAAAGATGAGCAAGAGTCTAGAAGTCCCTCTTAAATCTGATTCTAATCCAGGAGCATCTGGAATCAAATGGGACTGCCAGAATAAGCCACAATTTGGCTGACAGTCTTACTGAAGCCTGAGCTCCAAGTGCCTTTACTTATTTTTGTAATATCCCACCTCAAAGTAGCCTCAGATGTTAAGCACATACAAGGGGAGCCAACAGGCACTCTTTGGGGCCATGTAACCCTGCACTCTACCACCCAGTGATTATTTCAGTCATGATGTCTTAATATCGTGGGCCACAATCCTTGGTATCATATTATCTGTGTGCAACTGTTTCTTCTGTAGCCCTTTTAGTTTCCATTTTCAACCATGCAAGTCCCAGGGTTTACCATTTGCCTAGCAAAGGATCACCTGGTTAAGATTACAAACTGCTAAAATCAGTGTGTGTATTTATTTGAAAGGTTTCTGGTGGCATTCAGCATGGCAATGATAATGTATGTGATTTGGGGAAAATAGCTACGATTGAAGAGTTCATAAAATGTACACGGTGGGTGCTCAAGTATCAACCATAATGAAAACCACAGACGTTTAACAAAACATGTTTGCAAACTGGCAATTCCATGTTCTCCAAATGGAAATAGATCCTGCAAATAGTTTTTAACTTTTCTTGGAAATGAGACATCAAAGAAAGTTTAATGCATTCATTTAAGATATTTAGACTAAGTTCACTACTTCTCCCTCAGTGACGTCTTAGAAAATTAACTAGTCTACCCCGTAGGCCCCAAAATAAATAAAAAGGTAAACCATGGTGATCACCACTATTGTGGTGATCATTTCACAACATATACAAATATTGTACACCTGAAACTAATATATGCAATTATATCTCATAATAAAACATACACACAGAAAATGTAAATCATTCTGTTCAAAGATGTCCAAATATGTTTGTGTGAGCGAACTCCAAAGTATCCTACCTCCTTAAAGTTGTCAAATGCTGATAAAATGATTTCATGCCCGCCTCTGACAAGACAAACAGCTGCCAACAGTTCTAAGACAAGGGCTTTTGTTCTGTCGAAACAAGAAGAAACAAGCAAAAAAATAAAAAATTAAAAAATCAGTGAAGTAACATGATGAATCAACTCTCCTTTCCTTCCAAAATGGCTATGATAATAAAATAATTTGTTCATGTATGTTTCTTAAACTTTTACTAAGGTATATTTATATTAAAGTACATTTTTAAACTTTTACTAACTTCTATGTATGTGATTTATCTGAGGTACCAAAGTTGGAAGGAATGTTTCCCACTCCCAACATTCGAATTAAAATGACTCAATAATGAAAATTAATTCTGGGAAGATTAGTCTTTCACTTCTATCAGTGGGTGACTCAGTATGATATGTTTGAAAAAGTTTTATTGATAAGCTAAAGACAATTGGGAACTTGAGAATATTCAGAAAAACAACCCACTGGTTAAATACCTTCTCTGGTTTTAGAGTCAGAGAAGTAACATTTGCCTCCCAAATTCAAAATCTACTGAAATTAATGTCCTATTATTTCAAATCTGCTAATTGACAGATGGCGCCATAAAGATCCCCTGTGACAATGCAAGTTTTTGTCACCACTTCTTTATATGGAGGAGATCTGAAAGGAGCTGGATTACAGCGGTGCTAATACAAGAATATTTTCTCTGACTAAAGAAAAAAAATAAAATGCCATCTGAAGTATTTTTAGAAAGAAACCCTTGGCAATACAGTCTAAGTTGTCAAATACAACATCAAGAAGAGCATTGTTTTTTTCATAAGATCACTTCTGTATTTTTTTTTTTTTTTTCTGGAAAAAAGCTATTGCCAACCACTAAATAAAGACCGGCCTGATATCCACAATGTCAATTACTTTAAGAAAAATGAATAACAGCTTCCCTGTAATAGTTGGCAGGGACAAAGAAGCAAGAAAACCCAGATTTCCTAATAAATTTAGGAAGCAATTGTAAATTTGCAAAAACTATTAATTAGGGGAAGTTTGAAATAATATTCAACATTTAAATAGGACTTTACAGTTTGCAATTCATTCCATGTCAGAAAGGATCTCATCTGAAATCAGAATTTTTGGTGGCATTAACCAGTGTTTCGATATATGGTCCATGCAGAGGTATCTGGTGAAGGGAGTAAGACTTCCCTTAGTGAAATGCGGAATCCCTCACCAAAATGGAAAACACATTATAGTAACTAAAATAAACTGATGAAAACAGGCTTCTAGGGATAATATGGGATGTGAATAATATGGCACTGGCTTTTAGAGGCAAGGGAGTAGAAAAAGCAATCCACGTGCACAGTTATTTTTGTTTTGTGTTTCTTTTTTTGTCTGGTAATAAAAACTACGTATGTAAAGGCTGCCAAGTAAAGTGTAGACAAGGAAGAGTGGTTGCAGTTAGCTTTCAGCAGTAAGTGGTGTAGCTAAGTCTGTATGGAGGCTCTCCTGGGCCTAGTTCTAACAACCAGGCAAACTCATGCTCTCTACCAGATCTGGCGAAATTTGCAAGGATGCTAAAAACCAGGCCTAGAAAGAAGTGAAGCTTGAAGAGAACAGTGAAGGGGTAATGTCTCCAGGTGCTCAACTCCACCACATGTACAACTGTAACTTCGCTGAGAAGAAAATTCTACACACCCAAGGAGTGTACTGGCAATCTTAATCCAAAGAGGTACATTTGAAAGTTTCCAAACTCTAACCTGGCTAGATGTTGACCAGCCCTCTGCTTCCATTAGGTAGATTTATACTTGAACAATTACAAAGTAAGCTTACCTTGGATTCTTGTTGTTCAAGCTCAGTGCGATCTCATTGACAGCATGTGGATGAGACATGACCATGTTGAAACCATACTGAAATTAATGTGAAATAGAGCATTAGAGAGAGTCAGCTTAGGGGGGACTGTCCATAGTGATTTAAAAAAAATAAGGAGAACTTGAAAATTCTACCTAAGGTAATTTATAGCATCACAAATGCATTTATATTTCTAGCACAACAGTGCCTGAATGTATTTCTCTATGAAAAATTTTAGGAATCATGCTATTATCAAGAGACCATATTCTCATTCTTTATGACTGAACTATGTGTTTCCCTTTATTAAAATGCTGAAAAGGCTCCAGTCCAGTGATTCTCAATCTGGCTGCTTATCAAGATCATGTGGAAGAGGAAGAGTAAAAAAACAAAACAAAACAAAACAAAACAAAACAAGCAAAAAAACATAACACTGATTTTCCAGGATACACCTCAGGTCAATATACTTTGGCAGGCGAGAATTTTACCACTGAACCACCAATGCAATATACTTTGAATCTCAAGGATCTGAACATTTTTGAAGCTGACTTCTCTATGCAGTCAGGATTAACAACCACTGCTTCTCATCCCTTCTCTGGGCAATGGCCATCAGGACCAAAGCCTAGGAAGACCTGTCTTATCCTGAGGCATGTTAATTAAAGGAAGTAACAAGTTGAACAACAGGCTCCAGAATCACTCTTGGTTCTGCTGATTTGAGGAATCACTCCTTCTCCTCCAAGCTCACTCTCAGTTCGTGACTTTATTTCTCATTACCCAGAGAAAATATAAGGCATCAGAAAAAAAAAAAATCTTCTAAAAGCTCCCAACCCAATATCCATCCACCCACAGATCCACCACTTGCCCCCTCACCTTTTCCTGAAGAGGAACCCTCCTGGGCTCCAATCCAAGGCCACTCCCTCCAGGTAAGTCTTTGATACCCTTCCCAAGAAGAGCCTAGGCTCCAGCAATTCTCCCAGCCCTCATCATTATTTCTCCCTGATTCCTTAGCATAAAAACTCAACTTAAACGGTAACAACAGCAAAATCCCTCTTGACCCTACAACCTGTGTCTACCTGCTGCCTTGTTTCTCTACTAACATGGACAGCATAACTCCAAGCACTCATGGTCTCCTCCTACGGACGTCTCTTGCAATCACCTTAAGTTTTTATGTATTTATTTTGAGAGAGAGAGAGAGAGAGAGAGAGAGAGAGAGAGAGAGAGAGAGGCAGGCAGAGAGAGAGGGAGGGAGAGAGAATCCCAAGCAAGCTCCACACTGTCAGCGTGGAGCTCGATGTGGGGTTGGAACCCACAAATCACAAGATCATGACCTAAACCTAAGTCGGACACTTACCAACTGAGGCACCCAGGCACCCTGCAATCACTTTAATCAGGCATATCATCCCCACCTCTCCAATGAAACTGTTCATCCCAGAAATGCCAATAACCCACACTTTGCCAAGCCCATGGCCAATTCTCAGGGCTCATCTTGACACAGCAGCAGCACTGGTCACAGCTGAGCACTCTTTTCTCCTTCAAACTTCCTCTACTTGGCTCCTACCTCCCTGTCTACTCCTCAGTCTCTCTAGTTTTTCCTCATGTCTCTGTCATTTAAACAGAATGCCTCAGGGTTCATATTTTGGATCTCTTTGCTTCTCTGTCTACCCCTGTTGATCTCATGCACTCCCCTGGCTTTAAACACCATCAATTAAATCCCAAATTTTTAACTCCAGCTCAGACTTCTGCCTTGAATTCCAGATTGACATATCCAACCACTTACTTAAGATCTCTATGTGGATGACTACAGACATTTTTATTATTATTATTCTTTATTTACTTTTGAGAGATAGCGAGACAGAGCATGAGTTGGGGAGGAACAGAGAGAGAGGGAGACACAGAATCTGAAGTGGGATCCAGGCTCTGAGCTGTCAGCACAGAGCCTGACAAGAGGCTTGAACTCAAGAACCACAAGATCATGACCTGAGCCAAAGTTGGACACTTAACTGACTGAGCCACCCAAGTGCCCCGACTACAGACATCTTAAAGGTAACATCCCTGAAACTTTGTTCTTAATCTAGTCTCCCAAATCCTGTAGCCTCCCCCAGCTTACTAAGGGCCCAAGACAAACACTTCAAGGCCACCCTCCACTCCTTACCACATATCCAAGTTGCCTTTACCATGAAAAGAAAACCAGAATCCGGCCACCTGTCATCATCTTTGCTCCTATAATCCTGGCCCATACCACCATCAACACTCACCTAAAACTAATGCAGCAACCTTCTAAATGGTCTACCTCCTTTCGCCTATGGCCCCCAAGGTCAATCCTAAACACAGAAGCTAGAATGTCATGCTAAAATCAAGTATCAGATCATGTCACATTTTCCCTCAGAACTGTTCAATAGCTTTCCACTCACAGTAAAGACTGTATCCTTTCACTGGCTTATAAAGCCCTCCACAGTCAGGACCCCATGTTAACTTCAGATTTCATCTACCTCTATTCTCCTTCTTACTTATTCTGATGCAGCCAATCTGGCCTCCTTCTTGGGCTTCGATATTCGGATGCAGCCAACCTGGCCTCCTTCTTGGGCTTCGAGCACATCAGGCTTATTCCTGCCCCATGGCCTTTGCAGTCATCCTTTTTGCTACCTAGAATCTTCTTTCCCTAAAATCTCTCACCTTCTTTCCTTCTTCAAACTGCTACTGTGAAAAATTGCTACTTCTCCAGGACACTTTCCCAGTTGGCCTCATTAAAACTGAACACACACTTTCATCACTTCCCATTCTTATTTCCTGACTAGTTTTTTCACAGTATTAGTAACATTGCTCTGGAGCTCGTCTCCCTGGATTTAAATCTGATTCTACCACTTGCTGGCTAATTAAGTAAAACTTAATTTCTCTGTGTCTCAGTTTCCTTATCAGTAAAATGGGGATAGTAGTATTACTAATGTCATAGGACTGTTATAAGCTTTAAATTAAGTACCAGGCTTAAAAGCACTGGTCCTCTTAGGAAACTCTAAGTGTGAGCTTTCCTTTCATCTCATCCTCATTACTGTTATTTCCAACACTGCATGTTTTACCAATTTATTTATCACCTGTCACCCCTTTCATTAGAAAGTAAGTTCCCTGGGGCATTTATTCCCTCTGCCCAGAAGTGGGTCTCTCTGGCAATGCTCAAAAAATATTGACTGACAGAAAAAATAAAATGCACGTTCTCCCTCTTCAATTCAGCACCCTTATGTTGGGCTTGAATTCTAATACCTTCTACCTACATGTTTACCTTCCACTTCTGCTTAGACCCACCTTTAGCATCCCTACCCATGGATATCAAATCCTATTTTTATATTGGAATTACATTTCTCTGATTCTTACTCCTGGTTCCACTTACCTAACTTAAACCCTATCGGGCACCAACTTCCACTTTGTTGTTAAAGTTAATCCAATTCACACGTTAAGCTGTCTCTCTCCCTGTTATGTTGGGGATAACCTGCATCACCATCACCTGGAGGAGGATCTGCCCTTTCAACAAGAATCCTCCAGGCACTTCTTCTAAAGATTAAGAACCACTAAGCCCAACAGACAGTAACTGCAACTTCTCACCTTTTTACCATATAACCCTTTGAGGACCACTGACCAATGTTAAGAGTCTATTCACTCCTAATGTTTTTTTTTTTGAATTTTTTATGTTTATTTATTTATTTGGAGAGAAAGAGACAGAGAGAGAGTACATGCACACACAAGCAGAGGAAGGGAAGAGGGAGAGGGAGAGAGAACCCCAAGCAGGCTCCGCACTGTCAGCACAGAGCCTTATGTGGGGCTCAAACCCACAAACCATGATTTCGTGACCTGAGCCGAAATCAAGAGTTGGATGCTCAACTGACTGAGCCACCCAGGCATCCCTCACTCCTAACATTCTAAAGTTGGTCCATTATTGCCCACAAACAGTGGCTTATTCTGTCATAAGTGGTCACAAACATTCACCAACTCATCTAAACAAGTTTATGACCATAGGAGGAAAACATCTTCCCTCCAAGTACATCATAAAGGATAAATGCTAACTAAAATATAAAGGCAGTGAGTTAAATCTTGAGCATTAAAATGAACCAGACCCTTTTTCAGTTGAATTGCATTAAATCCTGACATTTATTTCAAAGAGAAATACAAAGAAACCAAAGAGGACAAGATCTGAATCTGACAGATTTTTCAGATTTTTTAAAGAATCAGAACACAAACATACCTGGTAATTCATGATGGCACGTAAACACATGATACAGACATGCACGTCGTCTTTCTTACTCACTAATCTTGAATTTTTCAGGGTTCTTCTGCTTGGCAAAGTATTATATCTACAAATAAAAAGGGAAACTTCCATGAAACTACAGGTTACCTTCTTAGCACAGACACAGCCACTTAAAAAATGGAAAGCGTTCTCTATCTTTATCTGCACCTAAGTGAGGATTACAGGCTGAAACCACCACCACAAATCCATCACCACAAAGCTATTTCCGGGCACTGCAAAGCCTACACGATTCTGTGTACTGGTCACCATCGCATCAAGCCAGATACCATGGACAATGAAACTCAACTTCACTCACAGCATATAGCACATCAGATTGCACAGGAGATCCGCCAACAACCCCAGGCTCCCAATCAGGAAGCCAAGCTAGATTCGCAGAGGTGATCTCAAACAGCATGCATGCAGACTGCATTTGCAAACAAGCGAAGGGGTGAAGCCTTAGCTTATACCTAGACTGCCAGTCATGTGCCCCCAGTTTAACTGCACCTTCCCATTGCTGCTCTCAGGAGTCCCTGTTAGAGGAGTTTAAGGCTAGGCAAGGTCACACATTACCAGCTTTGATATCAGCTTGTGATGTTAGACTTTAACTGTACCCAAGACCTTAACAGTATACAAATGCCTCGACAGCCTGATCCCTCACCCAAAGCCCGGTATGGAAGCTGAAGCTTACATGGAAATGTGTTGGCATGTCGCACGGTGAAGAGGTTTCAATGTTAAAACTCACTCTAGAGATCCTACATTGCTAAGCCTCAGTTCCTCTGTCTAGAGATTCAGCAGAGGCTGCAGGTAGTAAAGAAGCGGCAAGGTAAACACAGTGCTAGCGGACAAGTTAACAACGCCAAGAGCGTCAATGTGAGCTTTTAGTCAGTGCCCCCAAATACAGCTTTCTCTGCAACTCCAAGACCAACATAAAAGCCAATTTCAAAAATTGTCAACTACTCTCCCATAGAGTCAATGACAGAAATGATCTATAAAACATCAGCCGGAGGCCTTCCTTCTTCCTGAACTAATTAAAAAATTTAAAGGAAGTTATGATTAACGTTAACTGCTTTCAAAAGTCCCACAGGTGCAGGCTATGAGTTGAACACTGAACCGGCAGGTCTGTCTGAAGCTATCCAGCTGATCAGCCCTTTTAAGTCACTTTCTATTCAAAAACTATCAAACAGAGGACGATTTTTTTTTCACATAAGCCTACTAATGAGCCAAATAAATTGGTGAAAAGCACTTCAATACGTCAACTTGCCTCCGTATACCTGAATGGATAAAATAGTTTGCTGATGGAAGTCTTAAGAAGAATGCTTTACTCAAGGGCTTTCCTGCTTTATTCACACTTAGAAATAAAAATGCAGCATGGAAGTTGGCCTAACAATTCACTTCTGAATGCAAAAACAAAGCTAAGGAAACAAATTCAGACTCGCGTGATAGTAA